>NC_069786.1:52475714-52715714 GCF_027406575.1 Nycticebus coucang
GTGCATGGCATCGTAGCTCACAGCAACCTCAAACTTCTCGGTCAAGAGATCCCCTTATGAGTCGATGGGCACTTGGGCTGCTTCCATGACTCGGCAATTATGAATTGAGCTTCAATGAACAAATTGTTGTATATGTATGTCATGGAATATTATGCAGCCATAAAAAGATGGAGACTTTACATCTTTTATGTTTGAATGGAGCTGGAACATATTTTTCTCAGTAAAGAACTCAAGAATGGAATAAAAAGTATCCAATGTACTCAATACTACTATAAAACCAATATATAATCACACATACTTTCATACAAATGATAAAACACGACTATAGTGCAGAATGAAGAAGAGGGAGAGAGGAGGGAAGGGGGGAAATCAGGAGGAGGGAAGGTATTTGGTGGGACCTCACCTATTATGCACAATGCAAGGGTACATCTCAAAACTATTAAGATTATAAATGTCTTAACACAACATATAAGTAAGGGAAGTGAAGGTTATGTTAAGCAGTTTGATGTAAGCATTCCAAATTGTATATACAATCACCACATTGTACGCCACTAATGCATTAATGTACACAGTTATGATTTAATAAAAAATATAAAAATATAATAAAATAATATTATTGTAAAAAAAAGAGAGAGAGAGAGATCCTCTTGCCTCAGCCTCCCCAGTAGCTGGAACTACAGGCGCCGGCTACAATGCCCAGCTAATTTTTAGAAACCAGGTCTTGCTCTTGCTCAGGCTATTCTTGAACTCCTGAGGCTCAGACAATTCACCTGCCTCTACCTCCCAGAGTGCTGGGATTATGAGCGTGAGCCACTGCACTTGGCCCCAGAACAGTGGTTTGTTTGTTTGTTTGTTTTGACACAGAGTCTCATTTTGTTGCCCTCGTTAGAGTGCCGTAACGTCACAGCTCACAGCAACCTCCAGCTCTTGGGCTTAGGCAATTCTCTTGCCTCAGCCTCCTGAGTAGAGAACAGTAGTGTTAAACCAAGCCTCCTTTGTAGAATTCCTTGAAGATATTTTGAAACATACTTATGTCTGAAATCAATTAAATCAGAACCTTCAGCAATTAGAACCAAGTACAGGTTTTTTGGTTTTTTTCCATGATCCTTAGGTGATTTTAATATGCAGCTTGAGCTTCATACCCATACAGTAGAATTAATAAGATGACCCACGGATACCTTCAGTCACTAACTTTTCCCTTGAATAATGTCCATACACCAGCTGTCTCCAGCGTATTTCCTCCCTTGTACATCCTCCTAGACATGATACAAGTACTTCCTTCACATTTAAAATCACATCATCATTTTCCCCCATGTCCCAAATCTATAATTTGTATAAAATTCTTTACTTCAGTGAAAGTCACTCAACTGCATCCAGTCCAGACATCTCTTATTCATCTTGAGTCCTTCCTCCCACCATCACCAAACTCTTGTCTGCCTCCTAATTATCCATCCAGGCCTTCTAACTCCTCCCCTGTTGTGGTTCCACTGTCCTAAGCTAGACCTCCATTTCTTCTCATCTGAACAGTAACTGGCATCCCAGCTACAATTCTGTCCCAATTCAACCCGTTTTCTACATAACTGCTCCAGTGACATTTCTAAAATACAGATCCACAAGTCATTCTAAGATTGAATACCCTTTGATATTTTCCCATTTTTCTTAAAATTAAAACTTTTAACATAAAATGAAATGCCGTTAAAACCATTTCACTGCCTGAATCCTGCCTGTTTCCTCTTGTTACACTTTGCTCAATGTGCCTCGTGCATGAAACTCAACACCTGCTGACTGTTACCTGGATAATGGAGTTCACCCTTCAATTCTCTTTCTGGTATCCATGCTTGACTCTCTGATACAATGTAAACTTGTATTACCCGTATCAAGGCACATATTGGGGTATATTTTATTTTATTAATTTTTTTATTTTTATTTTATTTTTTATTTGGGGGGTATATTTTAAATGCTTCTTTTATTTAGTATTTTACTCACAGGATACAAATAAAAATGTCTTTCATCTTCATTGTTTGTATTCCCAAAGCGTAATGCAGTTATTAACATGCAGTAGGCATTGAGTATTTGTTGAATGAATAAATGTGTTAATCTGGAGAGTGTAATGATGCAGTAATGTACAATGCTCAGGCTCTACCCTCCAGAAGTTTACAGTTTAGTGGACAGCATAGAAGTAAATAGAAAAATATAATGTGAAAAGTGTTATTTTAGGTAAAAGCTATGGTTTGCTAGGAGTGGCATCTAATTCATTTTTGTGGGAGGTTAGGTAAGGAAGACTAGGAAGAGAATTTGATAGCTAAACTAAGTAAGCCACAAGGGATTGGTCAGAGAAAAAGGAAAGGGCAAAGACTGTGGGATCCAAAGTGAGAGGAGCTATGTGAAGGCCAGGAAGAAAGGGAAGGCAGGACAAGGAACAGAAACTCAGGTAGTAAAGTGTGGCTGAGAATTTGGAAGGACAATGGGGGGCAAGGGAAAGAGCACACCCTAGAGAGAGGGCCAGAATAATGAGCAGCCCCCAGATATCAAGTGGGCGTGAAATAGATTGCATTTGGAGCTTAATCTTGAGGGCAGTTGAACGCCGGTAAATGCTGTCAGCAGGAACTTGGCATGATCCGACTTGATGTTTAGAGTGGTTGCTGACTGCATCCTGGAGACTATTTGGGAAGGGCATGGTGAGATGATCAGTTAGGAGCCCTGTGTGGTTCAGGAGAAAGGTGGTTCCAGTGGATCAGCAGAGACGAGAACGAGTGAAGAGACATGAGGAAGGCCGCCACAGTAGGATCTGGTGATTGACAGGAAGAAGGGAGCATCAAAGAATGGAGCATAAGGGAAGGAGACTTTGGTTCCTGACATGGGCGATGAAACGTAGGGTGTCTTCTTCATCAAAAATGAAAAGAAATGTAGGGCGGTGCCATCCTGTGAGGTGGGAGTGGCTGACAAGGACCAGACTGTATGAGGAGAAGACAAGTTCAGCTTCAAGCCTTTTGCAGGTGAGAATATTTGTTTGCACATGAGATATTATAGCCCATTGAATTGTATCCCACTAAGAAATATTTGTTGAAGTGCTAACCCCACTACCTTAAAATGAGACCATATTTAGTAACGGGGTCACCGCAGACATAATCAAAATCAAATTATGGTTGTGCTGAAGTAGGGTGGGTCCCTAATCCCATCTGACTGCTGTCCCCAGGAAGAGGATGTCCATGTGAAAGCTGCGACACAGAGAGAACAGAGGAGATGACAGTTGGAGTGGGTGATGCATCTACAAGCCAGGAAAGACCAGGGATCGTTCCAAACCACCAGGTGTTAGAAAGAGACAGGGAGGAATCTCCTCCAGAGGCATAGGAGGGAGCAGGAACCTGCCCACACCCACCTCGGTTTCAGATTTCCAAGCTCCAGAAGAGACGATAGATTTCTGTTGTTTACAGTTGTCCAGTTTGTGACACATTGTTAGATTTCTGTTGTTTACAGTTGTCCAGTTTGTGACACATTGTTATAGCAGCACTGGGAGATGAATGCAGATGTAATAATAATACTATCTAATATATTTGAGCATTTTACTACATGCAAGTCACTGTTCAAAGTGATCTATGAATATCAACCAATTTAATCCTCCTGGCAACTTTACGATTTAGATACTAACATTAAAAAATAATATGTAAATTATTATAAAAACAAGAAGCAAAATGGGTTAAGCAAAATAAGGAAATTGTAGAAAACAAAAAGGAAAAGAATTGGGTTATCTTTCTGGGTTCTGGAGAATCCCTCTGTTTGAGACCCTGAACATGCCCAAGAGCTGCTCTGAAGTAACAGAGGCCAGCAGGTTTCCTTTAATGTAAAAATCAAAACAAAGAACTTACCGAGTGTATTGGATCATCATTTGCTTCCCTGAGAATATCTGGCTGTCCCACCAGGTGTTGGTGACAGAAACCAGCATGTAAGGAAAGGAGGGAGTCTCCCCGGCCCCAGCTGCTATAGACGATGTCTGTATGGATGGAGTTTGGGTCTATCTTTACGGTAAGAAATGAAAGAAGCAGCTGATGCATTTATATGAAATGCAAACAAGCATTTTTGATTGCTTGAGGAGGGTGGGGCCTTAGTGTGTGTCACACTTTATGGGGGCAAGACATGATTGCAAGAGGGACTTTACCTAACAATTGCAATCAGTGTAACTGGCTTATTGTACCCTCAATGAATCCCCAACAATAAAAAAAAAAAAAAAGAAAAAGTTGTCAGCTTTATAACAACCGTGGCTGATTTTCCCTGCCCCCAGGCCTAGCAGTACTGGGGCCAACCACAAGTGTAAGGTGGTCTTTGTGCCTTGTGGGTGGCTGCCTTAGGATTTGATTTCCTTCCTGCCTACCTGTTAAGGAAACACATTTCCTCAGAAATAAATCCCCACTGTACGTGTATGTATGAGTTGAGCCTGTAAAGTTATGAGGTGGATTTTTTCTTGTGGCTTGTGGAATCAGTTTCAGAAGCTGAGGAAACAATGGAGGTGATTTAGGCTGCCCAGATGGATAAGTTTTAAGGGATAATTTATGTGATGCTGAGATATGTGCTGGAGTTGAAATGATGTAAATGAAGAGATTTTGAAAAGTAGAAAGCACTGTATAAATACATTCCTACTCAGGGTGGTTAATAATCACTCTGCTATTCAGAACACTGCCTGGAAATTAAATTATTTTATATAAGCCTTATATTTTAGGTTAAAGGCTAGCCAACAGAGCATTTTGGGAATTGATTTCTAGTCCATATGGAATAGCCCTCTGGTTTTTATTGTTATTTTTATAATTGGCAAGGCACATTTGTACTTAGCTAGTGAGGATAGCCACAGTGTTCTTTGCAACTTTTATCTCGAGATTTTGCAATTTTCTATGCACCAGCATTACTTAAGCTTTGTTTATGAATATAAAGGCAAAGAAAAGTTGAGAGAACCACCTGAAATCACACAGCAGAACAGCAGAAAGATAAGATTAGGACATAGAAGCCCTGACCCTCCATTATGTACTCACATATCTGGACTGTTCCTTCTTCTTCTAAATATTTTTAATATTGTATTTATATTTATATAATGGCCTAATTAAAGAACTCAGAGCTCGATTTTCACCTTATAAACTCTTCTGAACTAAATTTCCAAGTAGAGCCAGGAAACCAGCCCACTAGCTGATAGATACAGCAAATGGAATCATGCTAAGGGCTCATTCATATATGGCTGACTATAAAGATAATTCCAAGTTTATATACTTGTAGTTAAAATCCCGTCATATAACTCCGATTGGTATATTCAGTTCATATTCTGAGAACACATATGTTTAAGTGTTATTCTGCTGTTTGTTAGCGATGATTTTTAATGTCCAAATGCCCAGATATTTCTTTGGGATATGTGTTCAGAATCTTGAAGAGTGAATTTCTAGGTATCAGTTAACGTGGAATTAAGATAACACTTGGAGTTGATCTCCGAGGAAGGTATCTTGAGGAAAGGGGCCTCACCAGGTCCAGCTGTTGACATATTGTTACTGCTTGTGATACAAATGTTCTGTGCAGAACAACTTTTAGTTCACATTTGCAAGGGAACCTATAGCGGGGAATAACAGGAGTCCTGAGTACAGACTGGCCAGGAAATCGTATTTGTATGCATTTATTGGCTTGTTTAGGGACAGCTGGTGTAGTTTTTAAAATCCTGCATCGATATGCTCTACTTTCATAAATAAGTATATAAAATACCAAGCATTCAAAATTAACACGGTCATTTTCATTTTTATATTATTCATTTAAGAATTAAAAAAAAGAAATAAAGTAAGTACAGCCGCAAACAAAAGACTGATGCCACTGACAGCCTATTACTAAGAATGGGTGAGAACCCAACTGGTCGAATGAAGGTGACATTACATTATCACTCCGAAATACTGACAGAAGAGTTTGGGGGATAGCTAGGCAAAGAATACAGAAAACTTTCTGGTTTCTAGAAACAATTATCTCTTTATGTTATACTATTTTGAAGCATCTTATATTGTACTTGTCATGGAGGAAAAGGAAGTTATTATAAACGATACATGTGTAACTTTAAAACAGCTCCCAACATAAGTACTAATGGTACTAGAAGACTAAACTGAAATAAAATAAAATTATGTGTATGTAAATATATATATATATAGACACAAAAAGATGATTGTATCAGCTTTCTGACATTTTTTCTTCTAAATGATACAAAGAAGAGCATATCTTTAGCTTGTGGCCTATTCCTCAATCTAGGAAGTTATAAGTCATATTGATTTTAGGAATAGAATAGTCCCTGTTCTTCATAATCATTTTACCTCCACTGGCTAGTATGCCAAAGAGTGTAAATGCCTGTGTTTTAGTTCTAAACATACCATTGCCTCAAAGAAACTCCAAAATTTGTAAAGGAATTTATAAGTTCATCACAAATAAAAATGAAGATGTTGGCATCGATAGACCTTAAGCAGGGGTCCTCAAACTTTTTAAACAGGGGACCAGTTCACTGTCCCTCAGACCATTGGAGGTCCGGACTATAGTTCAAAAAAACAAAACAAAAACTATGAACAAATTCCTATGCACACTGCACGTATCTTATTTTGAAGTAAAAAAACAAAACGGGAACAAATACAATCACACCACCTCATGTGGCCCGTGGGCCATAGTTTGAGGACCCCTGCGAGTATAAAGTGTCCAAAACTTATCAAAACTATGTTTTTAAAGTGTTAACATCTCATTTAACATTTGTATTATAATCAATACTGTCTCAAACAGTATCAACAGTACTAAAATGTGTGCCATGGGCTGCTCAGAATTTGAGAAGCACTAATTTGGCCACAAAATGGCAAAATGATAGGTTTACTTTTGCGAGAATTTTCACATGCTTTTTTATTTCCAATACAAAAAATACAGTGATATAGTTAAAAAATCCAAATAGGACTCTTTGTGAACACAACTGTCATGAACATAGGGCTGTGGTACACTTTCTGCTTCACTTTTTGTTGTTGTTGCTGCAGTTTTTGACCGGCCACCTCCTGTATATGGGGTGAGTGCCCTGCTTCTTTAGCCACAGGCACCACCCTCTGCTTCACTTCTAATCCTGTAGATTGAGCCATCAGAATTTAGCTGGCTGTCACGCATACAATGTATGAGAATTCAATCCACTTTTCAGTAGACTGGCTCTACAATAGTGAGTGATTTTTAAAAATCCATTGATTTACATGTTAAACTCATTTATCCAAAATAAAAATGCACAGTGAGTCAGAAAGAAAAAATGCTTTAAATGACTGTGAAACATGAAACAAAAATATTTAATCATAATAAAAATTGCCCATGTTCCTCTAACTTGTCAGTTCAAACATGAATATGAGGATTATCCGGGCTACCTGTAGAGGAAAAGTATGTCATTGCTATGATTGACTTCTGTAATTGAGCCAAACTGGTCAATTCTGAGAAGAAAACAAAATTAGTTGAGAATGAAAATTTATCTACCGAATATTTGGACAAGTATTAAAAATAGTGCTTTGAATGATGTTTCTCACATTATTAAAGTGGCAAAGTTTTTGATACAACCTTAGTGTTTTATTTTTAAAATAAGCTACTGAGCACTGTAGTTTTATAAAAAACAGTATCAGTCATAGCACCCTTGATTTCCAGCTGGGATGTGGACTGTCATCAGAACCCAGAGCTATATATCATATACCAGTGTGTTTTCAGACTAGGTGGAGGTGGCCACGTGGTGATACTGAAGGACTGAGGCACTGTTTGCCTTCCACGGTGAACCCTAAATATTAGTTGAGGAATTTTATCAAGCACTCCACCTTTAAAGGATTTTCTTCGTTTCTAAGAAGACTTTTGAGAATAATGCTTTCATTTTTGCAAAAGCCTGGATAGGTTTAAGAAATGCCCATTTTAACTTTTGGTAGCTTTTTGGTTTTCAGAGCAAATTCCCCAGGGCAAAGATATTATCTAGATCACTGAATGCACATGTGTGTACGTCTGTGTGGGTATGCTCATACACAGATATTTTTAAATTACTCTCTTCCTCAAGTTCTAACAAATCAGAAGATTTAATGATTTAATTAAATAACCTCCTATTTATCCCAAATATTACAAAATGTCAACATTCCCTATTTGGTCTTTGCAAACCTGATTTTTTCATCAACCAATTTATGAACATGTCTGTTTTGCCGGCCCCTTTTGGAGCAGACCATAGTGACGTAAAGAACCCATTGCTTAACTTAGACATGCTTGTTTACGTGTTAGTAATTATCAAGTCCTAAGGGATGGAATCAAAGTAGAGAAGTAGAAAAATGAGGTTTGGCTGGAAAAGTACTTTGTCCTGTTTATTTATCTTATTTCCATGGAAATTAAAAGGTACTCACTTAGTGCCCCTTAACATTGTGGGCTGCCTTACTGGAGGGTATTCTCTTGTTCGCAGATTCACACACACACACACACACACACACACACACACACACACACAAACTAGATGCTCAGTTACTATTTATAGGTTATCATCTGCCAGGGTCTTTGAAATTTCTGTTTTGCATTAAAGACAAAGAATTCCTCTCTCTGACTGCTCATTGAGAGTTTCCTGATACAGGAACATAATTAACTCTTTACTAGCCTAATTTCTGCATTTTAAAATGTAGCCATATATGACAAAAGTGGAGCACTCAATCCACAGGGTGGCCATTAACTGCTCCCCGTCACTGTGTGTTCTCAAGTCAGACCACAATTACTGTCAAGGAATTGCACGGGAAGCTCCTTCTTGTACGCAAACAGGAATATTATTCATTAAAGAGCACTTTCAATAAAATACAATCTATATTTTTTAATGAATATTTGAGAAAGAAAATACAGGCTTGGGTTCGGAAACCGGCAATATGGTTATTATTCTTTTAATAACGCAGACTTCCTCATGTACATATACTGACAGATGCAGGGGAAGGAAGCAGAAATGAGATGGCGGGCTTTAACTGAGGAAAAAATGAAAAAGCCGAGCCACAATAAACTAAGTCAATGTTAAATAAGAATTTCCTCAACCACCTACAGTCGACACAGCTTTCTACAGGTTTTATTGATGTCCCTGGGACAGGAGATTCTACTTAAATCTTTCAAGCCCAGTTAAATACAGGAACGTGGGGAGGCACATGAGCCACATCAAAAACTGAAAAAGCCAAGAGGCCCATCTAAGCTCATCTGTGGTTCCAAGAATTTGCTACTCCACACAAAATTCTTTTTTTCTCTGAATGCCTTTTTAAATGTAGTGACTGTAACTTTTGTATTTTTAGACTGGTAGTTCTCATAATACACCTACTTGGATTTCCTAGGAAGTGATATCAGTAATGTTTCATGTTCCAAAGACGTCTACAATTATTTCCCATTAATGAGCTTTAAATATGAGTCTGGACTAAAAATAAAGGGGAGAGGGCATGTTCTCCACGCGTAGGTCCATACACACAAATGTATAGACACACATGCACGTATACTTGTAACAAACAAACAAAAAAGGCGCTAGTGGATTTGTTAATGAAAAAGCAATGAAAAGTTTGTTCTGTAGCCATCCTTTGGTCGTCCAGCCACACTGCCAATTGCTTCAGAGAGAAAAAGCACTCTATAGAAGGAAAGTGTTTCTTCTTTGACAAAAAAATGTCAGGAATTCCGCTACTCAAACAAATCTCCTATTGAAAAATCTGAAATGTGCTTTCTGGAAAACAACTGGGTTACAATTCTTTAAAGGAATGAAAAATAGATGGAAATAGCCTATTGAAATATAATCTGCTGAGGAAAAAAAAATGCAGCGTCTTATTTTAATAGAAGATCACTGCTTGAGAGTCTCCTACAGGAAACTCTTACATAAAGGCCTGAATTCACAGTGGCTTACATGACTTAAAGCCACATCATGCAAAATCCACTCCCCTGCTTCCCACAAAAGAAGCCGAGCGTCAGTCATCGAGAGTATTATCAATATTCTGATATTAGTTTTGAGTCACGTTTTAACTACCAAAGTGGTGAATAATTTTTCAGTAGATTCCCAGGAAAAGAACATTTTTTCCCCTCTCTTTTATTTTCAGTTCGGTTGTCTAATGAAGACCATTGTTAGATAATACACTGATTGAATGTTTGAGAATAGGGACACCCTTAGAATGCCTTTCACCATTTCCTAAAGCAGTTGTTTCTTCTCATGCCTATTACTGGCAAATGGAAAAGAATTCAGAATTTCAGAGACAGCGCTTTGCTCCTGTGTGCCAGTCATGCATGGAGTGAAATGTGTTAACCTTTAAACAATTTGGGAGTGGATGCAGTTAATAGGTAGGACAGATAGTTACAAAGTCCTGATTAACTACAGAGCGCACAGACATGTGGAAACTTATATATGGTGAAAGAGAAGAGACAGCAGCGATTATTTACCATTCTAGAGACCAGGTCCCAGGGAATAGAACGAGGAAATTCTGAACAGCAACATTGCCCTCTTTTGGCAAAACAGCATATAATGTGTTTACCTCACTCCCAGGTGAAAGCACTTCTTTAGGACACAGACATTTTCCACATCAAGAAAAATGACACAAACTGAAACAAAACAAAACACAGAAGAGAAAGGTTCACCTATGTGCTCACCAAGTAGACACTATCCGCACACAGAGTAAGGACACGGAAGTGACAGGCTAACAAAGCAGTCTTAGACTCAGTCTTTCTGTGGCCAGTCCCAGTGACAGCCGGTTTCTCTAACCCTTGTGTTTATCTTTGACTGCTTCAAGCCATCTGCAGTGTAATCAGAATCATGTAGGACTCAGAATGTGAACAAATAAAACAGGAGCTGGTTCTTTCTGAGCCTCTGTGTTTAAATATGTGGGGACTCTGCAGCTTGAGCTGAAGTCTCTGCATAAAGAGCTGTATCCCACGGAAAAGACATTCCCAGCAGTTCACGCTTTGTAGTTTAATGATACCTGCAGATGATCTAGGACAGGGAAGGGGCTTGATTGCATCAAACACAGAAAACTGTCAGGACAAGACACAATGTTCAACTAGTTACTTTTACTCATGCGGTAGGTGCCAGCAGCCCTCTTTAAATAATACTAATTGCAGGCTCCTCTCCATCTCCACTGTCCTCTGTTTTTCCAGTTAAGAGTCATTTTCTTGCTACATCCTTGTTGTGGGAGTTTTCCCACTTGATACCCCTAGAATTTAGAAATGTTTGGGACGAATACAGAGGCACTGAACCAATTTAGAAAATTATATATTTTATTTTCTCTCTTTGACTAGAAATTAATCGCCACTAATCATAAATGCATCACCCTACCTAGTTCATAGTCTAAATATTTTTGAAGGATGTTGCCCGTTCTCTTAATGATCATATCCCTTTTAGAGACTAGGACAAAGAAACAGGTAAGTGGTTTGAAAAAAATTTTAGTTCGTTAAAGGAAGGTGAGCATTATGTCCCATTCTCTTTCATTTAACTGATTTTCACTAAATAAAACACCAGAAAAGAGCAATGAGTCTTTACAAGTGAAAATCTAATTGTAAAATAAATACAGTCCTGGACTAGGAGAGGCAATTCACATTTGTGTTTGTAAACTGATTTATCTTATTCTTTTCATTTTGTGATACGGAATACCTGGGTCATTATGTATATGCTATCACTGCTATCAAAGTAGGACTTTAAGGGAATTAGGATTTAATATTTAGGTCACATTGTGTTCATAGGTTGAATCCAAAAATAATGCTGGAGTCACTTACTATACCAGGATATTATCCTACAAAAAAATTCTGAGAAACTATTTTAAGCTCTTTTGCAATCAATTTAGAAAATTTTGTCAGTTAATGCTGTTTGTGCTAAAAGGTTACAAATCGCTTTCATATAAATCATCTTATTATATCTTTACCCAGTATGGTAAGTAAAGATCTGTTTTTAATGTTTCCTCTTGGCAGACAGGGAATTTGGAGATCAGAGAGTACATGAAACGTGCTGTTAGAAACGTGCTCAGTGGTGAGGCTGGACTCGAACCCAGAGTTCTAAATTTAATTTTTATGCTCTTTCACTTTTCCTCCCACGTGCTATCATGTAACTTATTCCCTACCTGTCCCAAAGCAAAGCAAATGCTGGCCCCCAAATGCCTTCAAGTAGCATGTAGAACTCAAAACTACATCATACAGAAACATTTAAAAAATAAAACAGAACTTAAGCCTTTCTGTTTACTCCTGTTTAGACAGATTTAGAACTGCAACATGATCTTAGCAAAAGCACATTTGATAAGGGATCACATTCGAATATGAGGCAAAACCAAAGTTCTTTATTTCTCAACTCCTTCTGTAACATTGGTATGCTTCAAAGCGACAAAGAAAGCTGTCCATTAGCATCCTGTGCTTGACATTTCTCTCTAGGGGTACCTCTCCATGTTGTGTCTATCAGCTTCTGCACGATTCATACCTGAGGAAAAGGAAACTAATCTTCCAATGGCAGCATTGGAGGAGCATATAGGTGGCAAAAGCAATTGTATAGGTCTGCCACAAACACAAACAACGCTACCAGGTAAGCCTTGCTAGACAGCATCGTTCTATCAGACCATATTTTCACTGAATTCCCCTTTTAACCTAAGGAATTTGCTTACTATTACCTGTAGAAGAAAATGTCCTTGTGCAAATTTCTCCCAGCCAAAATATGCAAGCCCTTATTACAGTAGGAAAGAACCAGTTCCCTCTAGTCATTTCTGTCTTTCTGCATGAACGTGTTCATTGACCTTTGAGGCCAGCAACATAATTGGGGGGTGGAGGAAAGGAATATTATTTCTTCTGGGATAAAATACTTTATCTTTTAGCTTTTTACATATGGAAAGAGAAAGAAGCAAATTTTTCCTGTCTCTATGAGTGCTGACATAGACACACACTATAGATTTAGAGTAACTTGTGTGGCTGTTTCATTTTCACATAGGAAATATAATTCAAGTAAGATTCAAGTGACATTTTCCAGCGTGATGCTCAAGTTATAAATAATAATGGTTGCCAGCATTTTTTTTTCGTTCAAAATAAATCTTAAATGATTCAAATAGGTTTTGTTACTATAATTTAATCAGTTGGTCAAATAGGAATGCTTATACTAGGGGTAAAAATCTTAAAAAATATATTTTTTAGCTTTTTATTTCTTTCTTTGTACATCTGGATCCCAGCAGGTAAGACAAAAGGTATCAAGATATCATCAAAGATTACTGTCACAGGTTTCTTTCAAGAAACCACACAAGTTCTTACTAGTATTCTGTCAACATTTTTCTAATTTCTTAGGAATACTGTAGTTTACTGATTTTTAAAATGGTCCTCAGACATTTCCTAAGTGGCTAAATGTTCTACATATTTTTTTTTATTGTTCTTCTCAAACCTGGCTGTTTCTACATTTTCTATGCGTGTTGCCACTATTTGTATTAGTATTAATTTGGCCTTCCAATTTAAGTGACCAATTTGAATAACCGTTTATGCCAGGTGAAGGAAAATAAATAAACTTTCAAACGTGAGCAGTTACTCACTGTAGAATTGTTTGGGCTGGTGAATAATTTAATTTACTTACATGTGAAGTTGCAGACTTTATGATGCCTCATGGAATCAAGCTTCAGTGGTTTTCCAACTGTATATACAAGTAGTCCCCTCATCCAGGGTAGGTTATAAGTTCATTTGTAAATTACTTGCGTGGAACTCAGAGTACAGTTTCCTCCTGTAACAGTGTTATAGCAGTGATTAGGACCCCAGGCCAAACCTCTCCCACAGTGTTGTTGAAACACTGTTTTACATTTTCAGAAAAATAAAATCTGTAAAAATTATGGGTGTTTTCATATTAGTAATCAAACAACACAGGAAAATAATAAAATTGAAAAGGACTATTTTTGAAATGCTGGTGCTTGAGGAAACCAGGTTTAATTAGAGGAGGAGGAGGATGTAGGTGGAGATTGTTGTGGAAATTCTGAAGGGGACTCCTGGGTACACTCAAGGGCTCTTGCAGTGCTTGGCCCTGGCTTGTGATTGTGTCTAATTTCACTTCACAATTTGAGACTCTCCTTCACTCTTTATTGTGGGTGTATCATGAATGCTTATGAACCATAACTGAGGTCATTGTTTCTCTGAGTACTCACAAATGGAAGGAATTGCTAAGGGGAGAAAAAGATTATTCTCAGGTAAATGCTGGAGACAGAAGAGGGAAAACCAATGCCAACAACAATGGCTACAATAACCACAGAAAATTTCCTAAGGAAAAATTAATAAGTTATAAATCGTCGATCACAGAGAAAAGTTGGGCATGGCACATCCTTTCAAAGTAAGAGTATACTTCAGACACACTTCTGCCTTGGTCAGTGAATCTTCTACAGAAAAACTGAGTGGAAGAGAAATTTAGTATGATTTCATGTGTATAGGCCAAGAAGAAGGTGCTTTCTTTGCTAGGTATTTACAAAGTTGAAAATGTTCATGTTTGTAAGTGGGAAAAATAGGGAGACATAATGGGTGAAATGACATCCTATGTTTTTTATGATTTGTTTCAGGTATTCATGAGTTCAGTTTCATATATACCTACATACATAGGCTCACAAATTATGTGAAATACATGGATATATATGAAGGCTGTTCTGGAAAGTATGCAATCACATATGTCTCTATTATTCATAATACATGGCTGGATACTTTGCAGACAGCCCTTGTATACAGACGTGTTTCAATATACTTGGAAAAAGAAATCAAGATCAAAAAATTTATAGACCCATGGATTTTCACAAAGAACCCTATCTATACATTCTGTCAAAATTTACTTTTCATAAATTTTGGAAAAAATACATTATAACATATTAAAAGTCAAATTACATTATAAGCAAAATTTTGAAGTGTGTGGGTGTATGTGTGTATAAAAGAAAAGTAGATCCTTGGAATTATTTATGTTTTTGAATGGAATCCTTAGCCATGAATAATGAAAGAAAAATCCTATTTTCTCACATTTTACTTATTGATTATTTTCGAAACATTGAAGATAATTTCTTAGTTGAAGAGTTTAACATTTTTTTTTTTTTGACTATTTGACACATTTTTATCACAGTGGTTAACATAGCCTTTCCGGCGTTATCTCAGTTACTGTGCCAAAACCTTTACATTCTACATTTACCAAGTTTCGCAAATACCCCTGTAAGATGCACCACAGGTGTGATCCCACCGATCCCCCTCCCTCTACCCACCCCCCCCTTTCCCACTTCACCCTATTGTTAAGTTGTAACTGGGTTATAGTTTTCATGTGAGAGCTCCAAATTAGTTTCATAGTAGGCCTGAGTACATTGGGTACTTTTTCTTCCATTCTTGAGATACTTTACTAAGAAGAATATGTTCCAGCTCCATCCATGTAAACATGAAAGAGGTAAAGTCTCCATCTTTCTTTAAGGCTGCATAGTATTCCATGGTATACATATACCACAATTTATTAATCCATTCGTGGATCGATGGGCACTTGGGCTTTTTCCATGACTTAGCTATTATGAATTGGGCTGCAATAAACATTCTGGTACAAATATCTTTGTTATGTTGTGATTTTTGGCCTTCTGGGTATATGCCCAGCAGAGGAATTACAGGATTGAATGGCAGATCTATTTTTAGATCTCTGAGTGTTCTCCATATATCTTTCCAAAAGGAATGTATTAATTTGCATGCCCACCAGTAGTGCAGAAGTGTTCCCTTTTCTCCGCATCCACGCCAACATCTCTGGTCTTGAGATTTTGTGATATAGGCTAGTCTCATTGGAGTTAGATGATATCTCAAAGTAGTTTTGATTTGCATTTCTCTGATGATTAAAGATGATGAGCATTTTTTCATATGTCTGAAGGCCGTGCGCCTGTCTTCTTCAGAGAAGTTTCTCTTCAAATCCCTTGCCCAGCCTGCGATGGGATCCCTTGTTTTTTTCTTGCTGATGCGTTTGAGTTCTCTGTGGATTCTGGTTATTAAACCTTTGTCAGAGATATACCCTGCAAATATCTTCTCCCATTCTGAGGGCTGTCTGCTTGCTTTGCTTACTGTGTTCTTAGCTGTGCAGAAGCTTTTTAGTTTGATCAAGTCCCAGTAGTGTATTTTTGAAGCTGCTTCAATTGCCCGGGGGGGTCTCCTCATGAAATACTCACCCAGACCAATTTCTTCAAGGGTTTTCCCTGCATTCTCCTCTAGTATTTTTATAGTTTCATGTTTTAAGTTTAAATCTTTAATCCAATGAGAGTCCATCTTAGTTAATGGTGAAAGGTGTGGGTCCAATTTCAGTCTTCTGCAGGTTGCCAGCCAGTTCTCCCAGCACCATTTGTTAAATAGGGAATCTTTTCCCCACTGAATGTTTTTAATTGGCTTGTCAAAAATCAAATAGGGGTAAGTAGCTGGATTCATCTCTTGGTTCTCTATTCTGTTCCAGATATCTACTTCTCTGTTTTTGTGCCAATACCATGCTGTTTTGATCACTATCGATTTGTAGTAAAGTCTGAGGTCTGGTAGTGTGATTCCTCCTGTTTTGTTTTCATTTCTGAGTAATGTCTTGGCTATTCGAGGTTTTTTATGATTCCATGTAACGAAGTAATGTTTTTTCAAGATCTTTAAAATATGACAGTGGAGCTTTAATAGGGAGTGCGTTGAAATTATATATTGCTTTGGGTAGTATGGACATTTTGATAATGTTGATTCTTCCTAGCCATGAGCATGGTATGTTTTTCCATTTGTTAACATTTTCAGCTATTTCTTTTCTTAGAGTTTCATAGTTCTCTTTATAGAGATCTTTCACATCTTTTGTTAGGTAAATTCCCAAATATTTCATCTTCTTTGGCACTACTGTGAATGGGATAGAGTCCTTAACTGCTTTTTCAACTTGACTGTTGTTGGTGTATATAAAGGCTACCGATTTATGGATGTTGATTTTGTAACCTGAGACGCTGCTGTATTCCTTGATCACTTCTAGGAGTTTTGTAGTAGAGTCCCTAGTGTTTTCCAGATACACAATCATATCATCTGCGAAGAGCGAAAGTTTGATCTCTTCTGACTCTATATGGATACCCTTGATCGCCTTTTCTTCCCTAATTGTGGTGGCTAAAACTTCCATTACAATGTTGAAAAGCAATGGAGACAATGGGCAGCCTTGTCTGGTTCCTGATCTGAGTGGAAATGATTTCAATTTAACTCCATTCAATATGATATTGGCTGTGGGTTTGCTGTAGACGGCCTCTATCAGTTTAAGGAAAGTCCCTTCTAGACCAATTTTCTTGAGTGTTCTGATCATGAAGGGATGCTGGATATTATCAAAAGCTTTTTCTGCATCAATTGAGAGAATCATATGGTCTTTGTTTTTTAATTTGTTTATGTGCTGGATTACATTTATACATTTACGTATATTGAACCAGCCTTGAGACCCTGGGATAAAACCAACTTGGTCATGATGTATAATTTGTTTGATGTATTGCTGGATTCTGTTTGTTAGGATCTTGTTGAATATTTTTGCATCTATATTCATTAGTGATATTGGTCTATAATTTTCTTTTCTTGTTGGGTCTTTTCCTGGTTTGGGGATCAGGGTGATGTTTGCTTCATAGAACGTGTTGGGTAGTCTTCCTTCTTTTTCTACATTTTGGAACAGGTTGAGTAATATAGGTACTAATTCCTCTTTAAAGGTTTGGTAGCATTCAGACGTGAAACCATCTGGTCCCGGGCTTTTCTTTTTAGGGAGGTTTTGTATAGTTGATGCTATTTCTGAACTTGATATGGGTCTGTTCAACATTTCCACTTGTTCTGGTTAAGTCTTAGAAGGTGGCGTGCTTCCAAGTATCGGTCAATTTCCTTCAGATTTTCATATTTCTGAGAATAAAGTTTCTTGTAATATTCATTAAGGATTTTTTGGATTTCTGATGAGTGTGTTGTTATTTCGTCTTTGTTGTTTCTGATTGATGATATTAGAGATTTTACTCTTTTTTTCCTGATTAGGTTGGCCAGAGGTTTATCTATTTTATTGACCTTTTCAAAAAACCAACTTTTTGATTTATTGATCTGCTATATTATTCTTTTGTTTTCAATTTCATTTAATTCTGCTCTAATTTTGGTTATTTCTTTTCTTCTACTGGGTTTGGGGTTGGAATGTTCTTCCTTTTCCAGTTGCTTGAGATGTCCCATTAAGTTGTTAACTTCCTCTCTTTCCGTTCTCTTGAGGAAGGCTTGCAGTGCTACAAATTTCCCTCTTAGAACTGCCTTTGCGGTGTCCCAGAGGTTCTGATAGTTTGTGTCTTCATTGTCGTTTTGTTCCAAAAAATTGGCAATTTCTTTCTTAATCTCATCTCTGACCCAGCTATCATTCAGCATAAGGTTATTTAACTTCCATGTTTTTGTATGAGTATGCAGATTCCTGTTGTTACTCAATTCAAGTTTTATTCCGTGATGGTCCGAGAAGATGCATGGAATAATTTCTATTCCTTTACATTTATTGAGGTTAGACTTGTGACCTAAAATGTGGTCAATTTTGGAGTAAGTTCCGTGGGCTGATGAGAAGTACGTGTATTCAGTTTTGTTGGGATGAAATGTTCTGTAGATGTCTGCTAAATCTAAATATTGGATGGTTAGGTTTAAATCTAAGATTTCTTTGCTCAGCTTCTTGCTGGAGAATCGATCCAACACTGCCAAAGGAGTGTTGAAATCTCCGACGATTATGGAGCTGGAGGAAATCAAGTTACTCATGTCTGTTAGAGTTTCTCTTATAAATTGAGGTGCATTCTGGTTGGGTGCATAGATAGTAATAATTGAGATCTCATCATATTGAGTATTACCCTTAACAAATATGAAGTGACCATTCTTGTCCTTCCTTACTTTTGATGGTTTAAAGCCTACTGTATCTGCAAATAAAATTGCAACACCTGCTTTTTTCTGATTACCATTTGCCTGAAATATGGATGACCATCCTTTCACCCTGAGTCTGTATTTGTCTTTTAAGTTGAGATGTGACTCTTGAATGCAACAAATATCTGGTTTGAGTTTTTGTATCCAGTCAGCTAACCTATGCCTCTTTAGAGGACAGTTTAAGCCATTCACATTGATGGAGAGTATTGATAAGTCTGGTGGAATTTTGGGTATCGAGTTTTTCAAAGGTCCAGTGGACATTTTTAATCCTTTCGCCAGTGTGGAAGTTGGAGTTTGATCCGAAGTTTCTGAGTGAGTTTACTTTTGTGGTATAGGATTGGGTTGGTCATTGTGGAGGATAGGTCTGAGAACATCCTGAAGAGCTGGTTTACTTATGGCAAATTTTTTCAACATATGAATGTCATTGAAGTATTTAATTTCTCCATCATAGATGAAACTCAGTTTGGCTGGATACAAGATCCTGGGTTGAACGTTATTTTGCTTTAGGAGATTAAAAGTTGATGACCACCCTCTTCTGGCTTGAAAAGTTTCAGCAGAGAGATCTGCAATTATTCTAATATTCTTACCTTTGTACGTAATAGTTTTCTTTCGCCCGACTGCTTTGAGAATCTTCTCTTTCATGTTAACTTTAGTGAAGCTAATTATGATATGTCTGGGGGATGACTTATTGGGGTTGAATCGTGCTGGGGTTCTGAAGCTGTCTGCTGTCTGATTTTCAGGTTCTCTAGGCATGTCTGGAAAATTTTCTTTCATAATTTCATGCAGAAGGGCCTCTGTGCCCTTGGAGGCCACTTCATCGTTCTCAGAAATCCCTATAATTCTTATATTGCTTTTTTTCGAATTATCTGAGAGCTCTCTGAGTGAGTGATCCGTTTTTGCTCTCCATTTCTCTTCCTCTTTGAGAGATTGGGAGCATTCGAAGACTTTATCTTCAATGTCAGAAATCCTTTCTTCTGCTTGCTGCATTCTGTTGCTGAGGGATTCTACTGTATTTTTCATATGTTTGAGGGCTGTAAATTCTTGCTTCAGTGTGTCTAAGTCTTTGGTGGTTTTGTCTTTAAATTTGTTAAATTCTTGAGACAACTTTTGATTTTCTCCTCGAATTCCTAATTCCATTTTATTAATCTTGTCTGCAATCCAAATTCTGAATTTGATTTCTGACATCTCAGCCAGTTGTTTATGAATGGGATCTTCAATCACATCTGCCGTATCTTTTCTTGCGGGGGTTGATCTATTCTGGTTATTCATGTTACCAGAGTTTTTCCGCTGATTCCGCCCCATGGTTATTTTACTCCTTTTGGTTTTTCCCCTGGGGCTTTATCGAGGGGCCGTACAGTGTTGTGGCCTGAGAAACTGGGGCCCTGTCTGGTGTGGTGGAGCAAAGTGGTTCTGTCTTGTTTTCAGCTGGTTTCTGTTCGATCCTATTGCAACTTCTACTCTCGCTTGAAGTCTCAGCTTTTGTTTGTGTCCTTGTGATCACAGCTTGCCTCAGCGGTGTTGATGTGCATTCTTCAACCTTCTCTCTTGGTGAGGCTCAAGTCCACCAGGATACTTACTAAATTCCTGTCCCTTAACTCTCCTTCTGGACGGGAGCTTCAGTTGAAAGCTGGGTTCAGTCCGCCATCTTGTCTCCCCCTCTACCGAAGTGTCAAGAGTTTAACATTTTTAAAGCATACCCATGAGAGTCATACTACAAATGACTCTCCCTAAGAACCTTCTGAAAGAGGTTCCCATATAAATCCTACTTTTCATAAGAAGAAACTGAGACTTGGAGATGTTATATCATTTGTCAAAGATTGTGCATATGGTACATGGTGGAGGGATTTAGATAGACATTTGCTTGATTCAAAATTTACTTCTCCTTACATGTAATATGTGCTTGAAAACATATTCTAATGCAGAGAGTAGTTAGGATGGAAAAAAAAGATGAATTTTCTTAATTCATTGGGCTAAATCATGTGCTTCGTACATATGAGTTCAGTAATGAGCTCAGAAGTTAGTGACAGCAGCAAAGAAAATATTTCTATCCCAACGTTCCGATAGATCATTTGCTCCTTTCCTAATGAGAAGTCTTCAGAATATCAGTGCCACTGGCCATAGGAGAACATGTGAGAGCACCCATTTATATTATTACACGATCATTTTCACTAGTGAAAAATCTTCAAATTATTCTGGAATATGGCTAGCTTTCCTTTCCTACAGCCCAAAGACACTATAACAATGGAGCTTTAAAATAGTTACATAGAATTAACTACAAAGTTATTCTTAATTTTTGGTATCTTTCATTACTGGCTGGAAGTTATATTAATACGTTGCTACTTTACAATAATCTACTAGACATATGTCAACTCTGGTCCTTCCAAGGACTTTCCTTCTGTATGAATAAATGGATAGCTACAAAAGAAGAAAAGAGGCCTTGAGGAATGACTCAGAAATAAGCCAACAGTGTTCAGCAAATTTCTGAAAAACAGAGGTAAATGAGCATGGATGAATGGATGAAAGAAGGCTGCTGACTAGATTACACAGAGAGCTACAGAAAAGTTTGAAGTCAGTGTTATCTCAGCTGAATTATTGGGAAAATCTGGGCCCAGAATTAGCACCTATTGAAGAAGGCTGATCTTCTATTCAGGGATGAAACATACATAAATTCATGACTCCATGGCTAACCAACATTTATCTCCATGTAGAAAATAGATAGGTCTTCTCTAAAAAAAAAACAAAAAACAAAAATAGCCTAAAGTGTCTGTTAAAAGGATGTATCAGCAATTTTTTTAAATGAAATATTTGAAAATAAATTCAAAGATTTTCACAAAGAGAAAAAGAGACAGAAATTATAGGAAGAGAGATTTGAGACAGTTGTACAGAAGTGTCATTAACAGCTAAATAAAAGTGAAGCCAAGTACAAAAGATTCCAAGAAGAGGTTTCATGGAAAAAGATGTCACAAGTAATCAGCTGGTATTATTGAAAACTGGAAAAAAATAGGGCTACAAAAAGGAAAATTTTAATTTCATTTTATTTGTGATAAGAATACTTAACATGAGAGTTACCAAATTTTCAAATAAAATATATTATTGTTGATTATAAATACAAAGTTTTATAGAACATCTATGAAGCATATTCATTTACATAATTAAAATTTTATGTTTGTTGTACAATAACTTGTTATAGCATATTTTTAAAGAAAGTAAACCTTAGGATGAAAATCTTTGTGTAAAAATCATGATCTATATATAAGATAACTGAAAATATTAACATTTAAATCTGTAATTGTAGCACAAGAAAAGAAAATCCAGTTGTTGTTCTTACTGTTGAAATTAGGAACATTTCCACTGATTAATCCAGAGGTCACAATATTGGACCAAGAAAGAAAACAATTATATTTTCAGCATACTAATTAGTGGTGAAAAATCTTTACATAGCCATAATAATGTAGTTCTTTATGTTGTTTTTCAACTTGTAGAGTTAACTCATGGCTTTTGCCTGTAGAACAGAATATGAATGTTAACAGTAATAACAAGTTAAAGATTCAAGAATAACAGACAAAAGGTAGAAACGTGGAAGAGAGGGTAGAGGAAGAAGCAAAAGATCTAATATTTCTATCTGACAAAATAAGAAGCAAAGTTTTATCAAAGGTGATACATCTAAAATTTTATGTGCAGGCAATATAAATTCATGTTTTGAAATAATCCCTTCTAATCTTTCTAATCTGCTCCCCAAACCGCTTTGAACGAGTCTAATGTTTTTGACCTCAGGGTGGTGAGAATGACCTAGTCATCAAATAGCTACAATCACTCCTATACCAAACTGTGGTAGGCAGAATAATGCACCTCCCTTTTCCCAAGTATGTCTATGTCTTAATCCCCAGAATCTGTGAATGTGTTACCTTACCTGACAAAATAAAATTTGCAGAAGTGATTAAGACAGTGAAATAGGGAGGTGGTCCGGATATAGTCACCAGAAGGATTACCTTATAAGAGGGAAATAAGAGGGTCACAGTTGGAAGAGGAGGTTTGAAGATGCTGCACTTAAAGGTAATGGAATGCACCACAAGCCAAGGACTGCAGGCTGCTCCTAGAAGCTGTAAGAACCAAGAAACAGATTCTCCATTACAGTCTCTAGAAGAAACAAAACCCTATGGCTCCCTTGATTTTAGCACCTAAGACCTCTTTTTTACTTCTGATCTCCAAGATTGTGACATGATAAATTAGTGTTGTTGTTTTAAGATCCTGATTTTATGATAATGTATTACAGTAGCAATAGGAGACTAATACAGTACAAGCCAATTCATACAGCTCATGAAGTGAATGGATTTCTTCCATTACTCTGTTCAAAGTTATTGTCAGGCTTTATGGTCAAAATATAGTAAAGCCCAGATAATATGGATATGCAACTACATGAGGTTTATTTACTCAGTGCTTCTGAGTAGTGTTTCAACCTTCACTAGATTGTGTGAAGTGTTTTAAAAATACCATATGTCCAAGCTCTCCCATGAAACCAATCAGAATATTTGGGAGTAAGGCTCAGGCATCAATATTTTTTAAAAGATCACTATTTGATATTTTTATGAAGGCGTGGTTGAAGACCAGTGATTTACATTACTTGAGAAAGTCACTAAGAGACACAAGAGATCGAATAATACACAGAACCTCTAAAACATGCACGATCAGGATAAGATTTTATTAATAAGGAACATTCTTCCCTTGTTCACCTCCTACTTTACTGTTATATAGTATGTTTCTCTACCTATAATTGCTGTATACTTTTATTTTTACACAATTTCCTTCCTAGAATATAATGATTACAAAGTGAAAATCATTATAAATCCTCATCTAGACATATTGTGGCATCCGGGAATACTGAATGGAGTATCCTAAAACTTTATCTCAGCTTGTTCAACTCCTCCGGAGATCTTAGCGCCTCATTTATTGTGGCAGAAGAATAAAAAATATTCTCCTAGTTCTACTGCCTTCTCTTCCCTGTCTATCCATTAGGTCCTATTAGAGTTTTCTAAATTTATTTATTTATTTATTTTTGAGACAGAGCCTCAAGCTGTTGTTCTGGGGAGAGTGCCATGTCATCATAGCTCACAGCAACCTCCAACTCCTGGGCTCAAGCAATTCTCCTGCCTATGCCTCCCAAGTAGCTGGGACTACAGGTGCCCACCACAATACCCGGCTATTTTTTGGTTGCAGCCATCATTGTTGTTTGGCAGGCCTGGGCTGGACTCGAACCTGCCAGCTTAGGTGTATGTGGCTGGCACCTTAGCCACTTGAGCCACAGGCTCCACACCTAAATTTATTAACTTAATTCATTTTATTTCTACTGAACCTATTACTGCTGTCTATTCATACAACTATTCTTTCTCTGAAAGTCTTCTTTGACTATGTACAAAAAAAAATTAAAAAAATAGCTATATTCAAAAGCAAAGAAAAGCTCATTGTGAATCTGGGAACCAGAAAAGAAATATGAAGCAGCAAGTGGACAGAGTCTATGGCTTACTGAGTACAGATCTGTTAGCTGAGGAATAACGTTCAAGGGTAAAGGGACCAGATGGAAAGGTCATATTGGAATCACAGAGTAGAATAGGACATACCCAACCTAGAAACTAAGCTCAATAAAGCTGTAACAGATCACCAGCAGGAATTATAGTCTACATAAATTGAACTAGATTTATTTTATTGTTGTTGTTGAGACAGAGTCCCACTTTGCACCCTGGGTAGAGTGCCATGGCATCCAAGTCATAGCAACTTCAATCTCTTGGGCTCAGGCAATCTCCTTGCTTCAGCCTCCTGAGTAGCTGAGACTACAGACACCTGCCACAAGGCCTGAATAGTTTTTCTATTTTTAGTAGAGCTGGAGTCTGCCTTTTTCTCAGGCTGGTCTTAAACTCCTGAGCTCTGGTGATTGCCTTGGCCTCCCAGAGTGTTAGGAGTATAGGGGTGAGGCCCTATTTCTAGCCGGAAAAGGATTGCTAAGGAGAAGGAGACTCGACCTTGCATCCAAGGCCAGGGTTAGCCACTTGCTAGCTAAAGTATTTGAACTTGAGCTACTTATTATTACTCTGCAGCATGGGAGTAACACACCTCCAGCATCATCATCTTCTGGCCTGAAGGCCTGAGACAGAGCAATGTATACTCAACTGAGAACCTGAGATGGAGAAAACTGAGTGAACAAAGAGACAGAGAGAAGACAGCAAGAGAGAGTAGAGAACAAATTGCTAATCAAGAAAAGCTTGTAAATTATTATCAAAAGCTAATCCGAAAACATATAGCCAACAAGATCCAAATCAACTACTGAAAGATGAATTCATTCCTGACAGAACGAAATTATAAAGTAATCTGAAAAATGCATCACAAATACATTGAGAATTTCAATGATAAAAGACTAACAGCTACTAAAATAAAAAGAACAAACCCTAAGAAATTCTGAAATAAAAACAATCATAAATCAATTAAAAGAATTATTTTATATATATGAATAATTATAATAATTATAATATATTTATATATTATATTATAATATATATTATATTGATATATAATTATAAATTATAATATATATTTATATATATTATATTGATATATAATTATAATATATTATATAATGCTATAGAATTATAATATATAATATATTATAGAATTATAATATATATTACATATATTATAGAATTATAATATATATTATATATATTATAGAATTATAATATGTATATATATATATATATATATTTTTTTTTTTTTTTGGTGCAGTTTTTGGCCAGGGCTGGGTTTGAACCCATCACCTCTGGCATATGGGGCCAGTGCCCTACTCCTTTGAGCAACAGGCGCTGCCCTTTTATTTTTTAAAATTCTAAAGCAATAATAGATGAACATGGAAGAACCAAGTAAAAATGCAGGATTTTGTTTGTTTGTTTGTTTTGTTTTTGAGACAGAGTTTCACTTCGTCAGCCGTGGCATCACAGCTCAAGCGAATCTTCGTCAGCCGTGGCATCACAGCTCAAGTGAATCTCTTGCCTCAGCCTCCCAAATGGCTGTACTACAGGTGCCAGCCACAATGCCCAGCTATTTTTAGAGACCATGTCTCACTTTGCCTCAGGCTGATCTCGAACCTGTGAGCTCAGGTGATCCACCCGGGTTGGCCTCTCAGAGTGCTAGGTTTACAGGCATGAGCCACTGCGCCCAGCCTAAAAATGCAGGATTTTGTAAAAAGGGGATTTAAAAACTTCAGGAGAAGAAAATAAGAGCTAAACAGAGGTGGAGAAAGAATTCATGATTTAGAAGATAATATCCAGATTACACCCCCGAGATACTGAGAGTTAAAAAAAAAAAAAAGTATATTTTAAAAGGAAGCTGAAAACCAAACAAAACATGGGAACAAATTAAGAACTCCCAAGTTATGTCCAATAGCAAATCTGGAAGAGACTAGGGTGAATTGCTGGGAAGAAGTACTGAGGATAACATGATGAGTCTTTAAAAGAACTAAAAAATAATAATGTGCACAGGTCCTGAGAAAGACAGAAGTAAATCTCTGTCTAGACATACTGTGACAAAGCTGCATATGGTCTCCCAGAAAAAATTACTCTGAGCTGTGTTTCACAAGAAAAATATACAAAGAGGCAAAGCATGATTAAAAGGAAACAATGGTCATCATAAAAATTAGAAAATTTCATTAATTAGCCAGGCATTGTTGTGGGCACCTGTAGTCCCTACTACTTGGGAGGCTGAGGCAAGAGAGTTGCTTAAGCCCAAGAGTTTGAGGTTGCTGTAAGCTGTGACGACACAGCACTCTACTGAGGGTGACATAGTGAGACTCAGTCTCAAAAAAAAAAAATAATAATAATTGCATTAATACATTTAATTACATAATTTCTTTTAAAATATTTACATATATTCTGTAAAATCAAGGTGAAAATAAAATTTATGACTATAGTAGGAAGGAATTAGGCAGGCATTCAGTAAGTATTTTAAGTATAATAAGTTTATTTTTTATTTGAGCAAAAGGTAAAAGTAATTAATGTTATGGAACTTTAAATAAAAATATAAAAATATTTCTGAAAGTATCTGAAATAAAAAATACAACTTGAAATTTTCTAGTTAAATTTAGAAATTTAACCAGTATAAAATTCAAGCAAAAAATTTAATACCAAATATTAGGGAAAGGGAGGAAAGGGGGAGTTCGTGTATATGAATCACATAGATAATGTTTCAGTTAACAAAAAGAAGCACAATCATATTATCTAGAGATGCATTTGTTAAGTACAAATAGGAAAATGGAAATACTTTATTTAGAAAGGGATAGGATGCAAGATTTTTTTTGTTTTTTGTATAATCCTTCCTTGTACTATTTTATTTCTTACACAATGTTCTTAATGAAAGTAAACAAAAAAAGTTCAATGCAAAATGTTTGTGGAAGTAACACCTTTGCTAAAATCTAACACTTCACTTTCATTGATATCAAATACATTTGTTTATTATAAAATTGTTTTACTATTAAATTGGGCAGCATTTGCTTTTATAGAATGTAGTTTCATATTGTCTCTATTTAGTTTATAAGCTCCCTTCCCTGAGAACCACTGATTTTTCTACAATTAACTATGTTTAAAATATCCCCTTTACTTTGATTAAATCCTATTAAAATTAATAGAAGGAACAGGAAAATTCAACAAAATCACCTGGATTCAGGACAAACACTAAGGTAAGTGTAGGAAAGTGCTAAAGTTCTCTATGTGGATTTTCAAACAAGTATCTCTGAACTTAAAAAATTTCCACGAAATGATAACTGGGCGTTGTGGCGGGTGCCTGTAGTCCCAGCTACTCGGGAGGCTGAGGCAAGAGAATCGCTTAAGCCCAGGAGTTGGAGGTTGCTGTGAGCTGTGATGCCATAGCACTCTACCGAGGGCCATAAAGTGAGACTCTGTCTCTACAAAAAAAAAAAAAAAAAAGAAAAAGAAAAAATTTCCACGAAATGGAAAAAGAAATTCTCAAGAAAGGTAAGAGAAATTTTTCTAAATTTAGATTCTCTTTTGAGATGGGTCAGAGAAAGCTATTTCAAACTCTCTGTTTCTTCAGAGGGAATTTTTAAAGCTACTTCAGTACCTTTAGTTCAGTTTTTTTTTTTCTTATGTTCATTTTTCAGTGCCAAAGTATGCGTCTTTAAAAATTTAATCAAAGGTAAAAAACATTACCCCTAATTCCACCATACAAATCCAGTTTCTGTGAGTTTCATATTTGTGTGTATAAACATCCATTTTTCTTCATATTTTAAATTTCCATTTATGTGATTTTATTTGGCTGCTTTTAAAATTCCTTTTTTTTTTTTCCACATGAATTTATATTTATTGCCTTAGTATAATCAATAAAGGGGCTTAGACACAGTACCATTCCAGTACATTGGGCACACTTAATGCCCAGATCTTCATGATACAAGAGGGCCTTCTCAACATGGCTATTCTTTTCTGGCCAAGGATGTAGTCTTAGTATGGAGCATAACTTACCAATAAGTTCCAAATTTTAAAAAAGGAAAAAAAGTTATCCTGGCACCTTAAACAAAAGTCAGTTATTGTACCACAATAAAGTCCAGCTCAGTGGAATGATTTACATTCTTCACTCTAATTTGAGTGCCTTTTCCAGTTTGCTATTGCTGGCTACAGGCAACCAGTCAGTCATGGGAAAGAGAAAGTATCAGATTATTTTATCTCTTCACATCTATTTCTAGCCTTCTTCCTTGCTTGCTAATTATAGTCTCTGATATCTCTAGGATGGTGGAAAGAATAAGAGGCATTGGACCGGGGAGTTCCCATTTGGCTTTGCAGTTGTGAACTGGGTTTGACACTTTATTGCTGTGTATGTGAATTATGTCACTCTTTCTTTCTTCCAGATGACCTCCAATGGAAGGACATGATACAAGACAGCATTCTCTTCCACGTGCGGTCATCATTTGCCTTTCTAATCTGCTTGCATGCCTTGCTTTAGACAGATTCTTGTACTTTATTTTATTTTATTTTTTTTATTGTTGGGGATTCATTGAGGGTACAATAAGCCAGTTACACTGGTTGCAATTGTTAGGTAAAGTCCCTCTTGCAATCATGTCTTGCCCCCATGAAGTGTGACACACACTAAGGCCCAACCCACCTCCCTCCATCCCTCTTTCTGCTTCCCCCCCATAACCTCAATTGTCATTAATTGTCCTCATATCAAGATTGAGTACATAGGATTCATGCTTCTCCATTCTTGTGATGCTTTACTAAGAATAATGTCTTCCACTTCCATCCAGGTTAATACGAAGGATGTAAAGTCTCCTTTTTTTAATGGCTGAATAGTATTCCATGGTATACATATACCACAGTTTGTTAATCCATTCCTGGGTTGGTGGGCATTTAGGCTGTTTCCACATTTTGGCGATTGTAAGTATAATCATGCTATCTACAAAATTCTGGGTTTTTAGATAATAAACATTTCAATAAGCAACTCAACATCTTTAAGTCCTTTTGAGAATGGCATATTTTATTCCTAAATACATAACTATTGTATTTATTTATTCAACAAATATATTCCATGAACTAACATATGCCAGGTACTGACTCTTGTAGGTTCCTAGAGAATGAGGCTTACACATTAGTAGGGAGACATCCGTACTGGAGATAATAAAAAGTGATTTATATAGTGTTTTGGAAAATGGTAAGTATCATGAAAAATGTATAGAGGGGCGAGGGATGCTGGACAAGATTCCAATACCAGGTGGGAAAGGAAGGCCTCGTGAGATGGCATTTGAGTGAAAATCTGAAATTCTAAAGAGAGTGATGATCCTTGTGGATATCTGTGCAATGAGTGGCCCTGGCCAAGTGAACAGCCAGTGCAAAGCTTACCTGGTTTTTACCGAAAGAACAATGCAGCTAGAAAATGGTGATAAAGGTGAAGAATACAAGAGGCTGAGTGATGAAATTTGGGTGCTAACTCTTATTATAAGAGAAATAGGAGCCAAACCCCCTGAAATTAGTTTCATTGGAAATTCGAGCGAAACATTTAATACTGAAGAACTAATTTGAGAAAACACTATATGCTGTATTGTAAAGAAGAAACTTTCAGATCATTTCAGGAAGGACTGAATGACCTTTCAATCTGTAACTTCTAAAACTGGACTCTGTACAGCAACATTTTATTCAAAAATGCTTTTGGAAGAAAAATGTAATATAATGGGATTTGTCACTGAGTTCGGTATGACTCAGCAGGGTATTTAATCTGCCCTTGATTTAATCTTGAGACACTTGATGCCAGGGCATTCTGACTATGATCTCTGCTATGGAATTCTCTGTTCAGGTTGTCTTTTCATTTAAAATTAAATTGAAAAGTATCTATTTGTTGCTGTTTCCAACCACCTGAAAATGCAGAGATGTATTCTTGAGTAGCCTGCACAGTATTCTTGGACTTCTCTCTTCTTTCTGTATATTTTGTTGATGGGTAACCAGAGAAGTAAAGTCAACTGGGTTTTGGTTTTATCATTAAAGTGACAGTCACATAATTTTTTTAAATTGTTATGCTTTTGATTGCATTAATGATATTTGGAACAAACATACTACATATCAGGAATCTACGTGGATACGCTGAGTAGTAGAAAGGCTACCTATAATCCATTCTATCTTTTATAGTTGATATGACCTTGATTCAGTTAATATTTATTGTGTGCTTACTCTGTGTCTGAGAGTGTTTTAGGCAGTGCAGACACACACAAAAATAAGCAATCTGTGGTTTCTACCTTCATAAATTTTAAATGAATAAGTGAACCTAGTGCTGGAAGTTCTATGCAAGAAGTCCAAGATGCTATAGCAGCAGATAGAGGGGGCATCGCATCCAACTCTGAAGTTCAGTGTTATTCATGGCGTGTTTCAAGTGCTTAAGTGCACTTGAATTCTTGTGTACTTGTATATTCATATACACTCAAACACAAGCTTGTATTTCCTGTTTTAAACACTAAGATAGAATGCCCATGGTGCCATTTTTCCTAGCAAACAGGGCTTTGTAACCAGAGAAGTGGGTCTAGTCCTCATTGTGAAGGGAAATTCAAGGGACTTGTTTAATTAAATAAAATAAACAGGTATTTATCATTTCCACAGACTTTGCCAAATTTAAATAAACTGATCCTTCATCTTATTAGAAACTCTGTATTCTAAGCAGATTTCTAACCTAGGATGCAATTGCAACAGCTATTTGAAGTCAAGCAAATAGTTGACTTCATCTCCTTGGTTTCTAGCAGTTATACAGAATCGTAGTACATATGGATACCCGATGGGTAAAAGTTAAAAGCCATTGTAAATGAAAGCCTTAAAGTTCTTCAAAAAAAAAAATAATAAGATGGACTGCCTGAAATAAATATTGTGGACAGCTGGGATTGGGGCTGTCCACATAGGGGCTACATCTGCAGCAGAGGACAAGCCTCTGGTTTCTCTTTCTTAGGGTAGGCTGATCTAGTGATCTAGTGATCTAGTGACAGTCCCATTACACTTGGGGCCAATGGTGATGGAAGAAAGAATGTTCTTCGTGATTATTAGTTGTCTACCTGGTCTTCAGCCAGGACCTTATGTATTCCCAATGCATAGTTTTTCTATTTTCACAATCATTTTGCCCTCAGGAAAAGCAAAGAACTCTAACTTGTGTCTTATTGACAAGTAGTTGGGTTTTTGTTATAGCAAACTCATAAAGTAGAATTATTTAACTCCCATTCCCTGGAAGAGAGAAAAAGACTCAAATATCAAGAAGAAGTCTCAACTCTTGCCTTGCTGAAAGGAATTAGAAGAATAAGTTCATGATTTTGAGTAGAAATTTTTGTATGGGCTATAAACAAATGTAAGAAGTCTTCAGAATTTTCCTGGAGGAATAGTCTAAGAGGAGCCATGAAATATGGCGTGGAATTAGCCCCAAAGAGGAATGATGGAAGAGAGAAAACAGATTGTGCTAGCTGGAAGCAAGAGACAATATGACACCAATCAAGAAATAAAGAGGATCAGGTTTAGTGTGAGTTTGGTGGAGAATGTGAGAGTATAGCACACACTGGGAAGGTCTGCATGACCATTTGAGAATAAAAAACTGGTAAATGTGCAGGTTTTTTCTGGAGAGTCTCAACTCATCTCAATTATGATTATAAAAATTTTCAATAAAATTGGAAGATCTCACTATTTTTCATGGAGATGAGAATGAAATGCAACTTTTAAATTTTGAGCTTAACTTTAAGTCCTAAGAGCTTTTTTTCATGAAATATCACTATAAATAGAGGGGTAAAGTTCTTATCTCATAGAAAAGAAAATCTCTTTGTAACAGTTTTTTCTTAATATTTAGACGATATACCGTTCCTTTTGACTTTATCTTTCTCATGTTACATTTTGTTCAGTCAGATTAACTTAGCCTTCATGTATTTTGAAGTCTCGTACTAGGTCACCTTAAACTGATTCCTTTTTCCTGAAAAAAATTCTTTTTTATCTTTTCATGCAATGCAAATGATACCAGACAGTCGTTATTATTTCTATTTCTCTACCCTGTGCTACCTGCTTGCCAGTAAGGTGTGTGCATATGAGTGGCTGAGAGTAAAGAACAGTGAATTTGACAGTAGGCTTGAGGGATGATGTCTACATAATAATCACACACTATAAAGAATATAGGCTCTAGGCACTCAGATCTAAGCTTGAAACCTGGCTTTTTAATTTAAGACTACAAAATTTTGCGAATATTAATTTTCCTAAGTCTCAGTCTTCTAATACACAATGGGAATAAGTTCATTACTCCAGGGTTGTTATGGCTATTAAACATTTATCGACTGTATATAAAGTATCTGCAACATAGTTTAGACTTAGTAAATAACAGTTGTGTCTAAAATAATAATTATTCTTTATATAGACCAATGGTAAGTATTATATGGAGATTGGTTAGAGAAATGAGAAGTCCTAAGGAAATATCTTTTAAGGAGCTATGTGATGCTTTGTTATGAATAATTTAAAGGAAATTAAGAATGAAATGACCCAGTAAAATTTCATACATTGTAAGATCAAAATTCAAATGCTTCCAATTATACATGTGTAATTTCTGGATATAAATGGAATAAAGTATAATTTTTTAAGACCTTAACATTTCCATATACCTAAAATATAGTCAAATTGCTTCTTTACTTTTAGGATTTTTCTCCTTATTGTGTAATAAACTCAGAAATTTCCTGTGACTATATTTCCATTTTCATTGATCAAAGTTATAGAAGGGCTTATAAATCAATGGGCATGATAAAATGAGCATATCCTATTTTTGAAATGATGATTCTTTTGCAATTCTAACAATAAAAAAATGCTATTTTAGTATCTAGTATTATGAAGTAATAATTACATAACATGTCGTCTAAATTGTCAACCTAACCTCAGTGGGGTTACTGTGTCCTGTATTATAAACTAGAAAGGAGCCTGAGTTCAGAGTTAGAGTCTGGACACTGGTTTCTTGGAATAAGTTATGAGTTATTTTGTACTCTTGATGAACATGCTATGTCAAGAACTATGACGAATAAACTTAATTTAAAAGGATAGCTTTTTCCTTGGGTGAAATAATTTATATGACTTTGAAAATCAAGGGACTAGTCAAAGGCACATAATAAGAATCTGCAATGGACAAATACACAAGCATATCAGAAAAGGGGAAAACCTGAAATAAAATATAAGAATTATCAGTTTTCCAGATAAGAAATTGAAATTCATACACCCTAAAGTTTGTTTACCTTTTTTAATATGAAAGAAAATTTCATACGTATACAAAATAGATAAAATGGAACAATGAGCCCTCATGTAATCAGTCAGCTTGAGTAATTATCAACGGTTGTCCGATTTTGTTTTGTATACCACCCATTTTTCCTCCCTTTTCCAGGTTGTTGTGAAGTAAACCCCAGACAGCATGTAATTTCTCATATAAATATATCAGTGTAGGCTGAGTGTGGTGGCTCCTGCCTGTAATCCTAGTGTTCCGGAAGGCCAAAGCAGGAGGATCATTTGAGGTTAGGAGTTTGAGACCAGACTGAGCAAGAGTGAGACCCTATCTCTACAAAAAATAGAAAATTATCTGGGTGTGGTGGTAAGCATTTATAGCCCCAGGTACTCAGACACCCAGCTGCTCAGGAGGGTGAGGCAAGAGGATCCCCTGAGGCAAGAGGATTCCACGATCCCAGGAGTTTGAAACTGCAGTGAGGTATGATCAGACCATTGTACTCTAGCTGGGGTGATAGAGCAAGACTCTGTCTTGAAAAAAGAAAGAAAATAAATATATTTTAAAAATAAAAAAAATTCAGTGTAAAAAGGCATTTTTTGAAAACATAACCACAATACTATATTTCACTTAATAACTAACAATGTAAGAGTATAATCAATAAATTAGTGTTCAAATTCCCCTAATTGTCCATATACTTTATTACAAATTTATGTATGCTCATGTGTGTAGATATATTCATATACATATATATACACACAAATATATAGAATTTCTTTTTCTTTTTTTTTTATTAAATCATAGCTGTGTACATTAATATGATCATCAGGCACCATACACTGGTTTTATAGACCATTTGACATATTTTCATCACACTGGTTAATGTAGCCTTCCTGGCACTTTCTTAGTTATTGTGTTTAGACATTTATATTCTACATTTACTAAGTTTCACATGTACCCTTGTAAGATGCACCATAGTGTAATCCCACCAATCACCCTCCCTCTGTCCATCCTCCCCCCTCCTTCCCCATTTTCTTAGGTTATAACTGGGTTATAGCCTTCATATGAAAGCCATAAATTAGTTTCATAGTAGGGTTGAGTACATTGGATACTTTTTCTTCCATTCTTGAGATACTTTACTAAGAAGAATATGTTTCAGCTCCATCCATGTAAACATGAAAGTGGTAAAGTCTCCATCTTTCTTTAAGGCTGCATAATATTCCATGGTGTACATATACCACAATTTATTAATCCATTTGTGGATTGATGGACACTTGGGCTTTTTCCATGACTTAGCAATTATGAATTGGGCTGCAATAAACATTCTGGTACAAATATGTTTGTTATAATGTGATTTTTGATCTTCTGGGTATATACCTAGTAGAGGAATTATAGGATTGAATGGCAGATCTATTTTTAGATCTCCAAGTGTTCTCCAAACATCTTTCCAAAAGGAATGTATTAATTTGCATTCCCACCAGCAGTGTAGTAGAGTTCCCTTTTCTCCACATCCACGCCAACATCTCTGGTCTTGGGATTTTGTGATATGGACTAATCTTACTGGAGTTAAATGGTATCTCAAAGTAGTTTTGATTTGCATTTCTCTGATGATTAAGGATGGTGAGCATTTTTTCATATGTCTGTAGGCCGTGTGCCTGTCTTCTTCAGAGAAGTTTCTCTTCAAGTCCCTTGCCCAGCCTGCAATGGGATCACTTGTTCTTTTCTTGCTTATACGTTTGAGTTCTCTGTGGAGAATTTATTTTTCAAATCAAGTTCTGCAAAGATAGTGATTTTTATACTGCATTTGATTGATATATTTCTTTGTCCAGTGCTATTTAGGCCTAGAAGTTTAATCAGATTTAGGTTATTTTGGTGTGTAAGAATACTTCATACATTATCTTATACATAGTTATATACTTCTATCAGAAGGCAAATACTATCTTGTTACCTCTCACTATGATGTTAGGAGGCATTGTGACTATCATCTATATTAAGGGTAAACAAACTATGGCCCTGATCCAAATTGCCTACAGCCCATTTTGTAAAAACAGTTTCATTGGAACACAGGCACATTTATTCATTTGAGTATTGTCTATGGCTTTTTCATGTTATAAAAGAAGAGGTGTGAAGGGGCACAGTCCACTGCACCCTTGTAAGGTGAATCAGTCTCATTTGTGCTCCTTAAGGTCATGAGGCTCTGAGAAGAAACATTTCTAGTACTTGGGCTGCAGTCATGCCTTAAAGGAAAGAATGTGCTGGAGACCCTCACCAAGTCATAGCTGGAGACAAGATCATTTGCCTGGGGCAATGGACCGTTGCACTTAATCCCCTACCTCTATTTACACAAAAACTTTCAATTAGTCATATAGGGAAGTAGGCACACAGAACAGACAACCTCGCCCTTTCTGGTTCATCTCCGTTGTTTATCACCAAACAAGATATTCTTGGTTTAGAAAGGTGTGTACGGACTCTGCTGTGTTAATGCTGATAAGGCATATTTACCTTTTGTCTCCCTTGTTCTTGGATTATTTTTATCTGATCAGTTTGGGTATATAAGAAAGTGACTAAAGATGGCTAATTGCTGCTGTGCCAGAGCGAGCACCAGCCATCCCTTCATAAATCATTCATTTTGTCTGCAGTGTCTGCCTCCATGTCTCTGACTAGGCCAGTGGACAGCAACAGAGGTGTAACAGAAATCATATAGGTCTCAAATACTCAAATATTTACCTTCTGACCCTTTGCAAAAAAAGGGTCCTCTGGCCTAAATCCATTATTTTTATAGATTATGTTTTAGTTACATCATTTTTTTCTTCCATTAGTAGACTTAACTACTATTAGTATTTAAGCAGCTAGACTATTTTAATAAAGAGAAATTTTCCCTAATCAACCATTTGATTGCCCTTTGGTATAGTTTGCATAAAAAAATTGATTTGTTAGTTTAAAAAAAGAGTTGATTTCTCAATATTCTCCAGAAGCCAACAACAAGTGGTTTGTTTATTTTATTAATATTATTATGGCCTCATTGATTTAAATATTTTAGATGTATTTCCATCCATTACAAGATCCACATTGCTTATGCTAAATTGCTCATTGTTTCAGTTTGTGCTATTGATGATGTCATCAAATAGGGCTTTGAGTCATTTGTTACTACCCTGGTAGTCGTTGTTTCCTGGTATGACAAATGTTCCAGGATCATCTTTATATAGTTTGCCGGGGATGTAGAATAAGCCATTTCCTAAAAGATTCTTGTATACTTTTAGATAGAAATGGTATTTAGAGACCACGATGAAGATCTAGAAAATTGAGTTGATAATTATTTCCAGGATTTTTCAGTAGGACAGAGGTAAGAAATATTTGTCTTTTATTTTTTAATGAATCACAAATACTTGTAATTACAATGTAGGACTGCAAAATTTTTACTTAATTTCATTAATCTTAAATCGGTACCTTGTTTCTCCCTTAACAAACTCTCTGGTTCTCAACAGCATCAATGTTAATTATTTGTTTTTTATTCTGTAATACAGCCTGAGGATAAAAATACCAATTAATAATGACATTTCTCTTTTTGCTTTCTTTCTCCCCTAAGTTAAATATACAATCAAATATTACACTAGATATATACAAGTAAATATTAAAAGTTTTAGAATTGTTTGGAATAATCTCATTTGTATTTTGCCACAAACTTGACCATTTTGAGTTTCATATGTTGTCTTAAGGTTTACTATCTTCTCTCACCGCAGATTTCACTCATAACTCTTGCCAATCATGTTAGGGTCTTTATTTTTCACCTCATGCAAGACCAGAAAAACAGTATTTATGGTCTTTTTCATAATAATTATTTTCATTTCAATACTTTCAGGAGGTACAAATGTTTTTTGTTATATGGATGGATTGTATAACAGTGAAATCAAGACTTTTAATGTACATTCTAAGTAATTTTTGGTCTTTTACCCCACTCTCACCCTCCCCTTTCCTGAGTTTCCAAAGGCCTTTATACCACCTCATGACCATATACCCATTTAGAAGTGAGAAGATGGAGCATTTGTTTTTCCCCTCTTGAGATACTTTACTTAGGATGTGGTCCCAGTTCTGTTCAAATTGCTATAAAAGACATTATTCACTCTTTCCTATGGCTGAGTAGTATTCCATTGTGTGTGTGTGTGTGTACTAAAGTCATTAGTTAATTGGTATTTTTATCTCATGTATATACATACACACATACACACACACACACACGTATAGCACATTCGCATTCATGGTCATTTGACTCCCCTAGATTCCTTCACAATAATGTCATTGGCAAAAGCAATTCACCACTGAGCGTATATTAATGCAACAGAGTATGCATTTTTTTTCTTCTGGAATATACAGATATACTTGATAGGATGCTTGTATTAACATCAATTTTAAGCCAGGAATATGGTAGCAGTAAGATGCAGATATGGAAATAAACTGTATCCTTTATTGACTGGAGTGTAGCTTCCTAGAATCACAATCAATTTTGTGTAACTATTTTTTAAAATGTAGAAGTGCAAGAAATAGCCCACTTAAAATGTATTAGCTGGAAACAATAAAAATATCCATGTGGTTTAAAATAGTAGCAAAGAGAATATAATACTTGATGGACCCAAGGGTTTTAACTACTTCTCCAAATAACTTTTCTCATAGTCAATACATTTAGGTAAGATTTTTGTATATAAAAATTGTAATTCTTAGAAGTGAAATAAAACATGTCAATGTCAAGTCAGAGTAATAAAATGGCTATTAAATGGCACTGCACAAGCCCGTAAGTCACAGGGCCTCTCCCTCTCCCTCACTCACCCTCCCTGTGGGATAAACACGGTTTGTCACCCTCAGAGAATATTGTATACTGTAGGAAAAATCAGAACACATTGTTAGCTCCAATTTTCCATCATTTATTTTTCAGTGCCAAACAAAAGTAAACCTCACCACACAGTTCAGTCATGGGTAGAAAGAAAATTAGCTTTTTAATGGGAACTGCCGTTTTTTTTAAAAAGTGGCTCTTAAAATGCAGAAGATGGAAGAAACCCCGTTTGTATTAATACACAATTGTCCACTGGGCTTCCTAATGCTGTAGAAAAGCCTCTTTAAAAACTTTTCATTACTACGTATTTTGCATAATGGCTAGATTAAAAGTCAATGTGCTCTTTGCCTCTGGAAACGCTACAGCTGATCTGGAAGTCAGTTTGAAAGAAAACTGAAGTCAACAGACAAAGACTGATTCCTCATCCATCTGATCTGTCATGCTAGCAAATGGCTTTTTTGTGCACTCTGTCAGTGTCTTAATCAATGTCGACAGCCCCCAGCACCGGCTCAGCCCTGAAATCTCTTCTCACACTTAGTCCTTCAACTTGTATATATTGTAAGGACATTCAGATGAGACATGATCATACACGTGATTTACATGGTCCTGTCAGTTCTTGGATTTGTCACACATCAAAATCACATAAGATGAATTTCTTCTCCTTTGCTGTCTAAGCTACTTAAAGAATAAGTTGCAAAGATAACGCTTCTCCTAATTGATACCCAGAGCTATTTATTGTAATTTGAATTTAGAATTTTTATAAAAAGAGGTTTTTATGAGCCTTTTAGTAAAACTTTATAATAATTAGGTTCTCATGCATAGGTGTTTCTATATAGATATTTTTGTTATTTGTTTTTGGCTATGAAATACACACATTTGTAAATGATGGCATTGGGTTATGTGAGTCATGGTTCAATACATATGTGTTTTATTAAACGAACTTTTTGGAGCCATGTAAATTTAAAAGCTTTTGGCTAATACATACATGTGAGTGAAAATATATACGTATTAGTTAACAGAGTGAGACTATATATTTGAGACACAGTCTCACTCTGTTGCTAGGCTAGAATGCTGTGGCATCACAGCTCACAGCAACTTCAAACTCCTGGGCTCCTGTGATCCTCCTGCCACAGCTTCCCAAGTAGCTGGGACTGCAGGCACCCACCACAAAACCTGGCTATGAGTGAAAACATTTTGATTTAGAACTTGACATACTGTCTACGTATTTCAGATGAAAGTGATATCATGTAAGGGAACACTGTGTTATAACACTAAACACTGTACATTTATTAGATAGTTACAGAATATAGAGTGACTTGTGTCCACCTAACAATGGGTCCAACAACTTCACAGTAGGATCCAAATTGAGGATATAATTTTCTTCTGATATAAAGACCTCTATAATTCAGAAGAACAAAAGAGTATTTCTCTTTTCTGTGAAGAAAGGATGATAAGTGAAAAATTTAATCTCTAGTGGGAGATATAACTGAAGTATCTAGAGAAGCTAAAACAATAACTTAAATGCCTCTAGAACTCATAGAAGAGCTCAATTACCTGACAGGATATATACCAGATGTATATAGATGGAAAAGATTTGATATTAAAATGAGGGTCTTATAATTATACTGTTTATATTTAAATACTTTCTTACTAGGTATGGCATTATAGATAAATTAGTTAACCTCTCTGACTCAGTTTCCTTATTTGTAATATGGAGTTAGCATTTGTAATTGCCTTTATAGTGTATGTTGTTAAAATCACTTGAGAGCTTATTATAATAGAAACCAGCCTATAAAGTGTGTCCAATAAATGTTAGCTATTATTAATATTATTATACAAGAAATAAATCATTAGAAAATATAATTAGCCAGGTGAGGTGGCTCACGCCTGTAATCCCAGCACTTGGGAGGCCAAGGTGGGTGGATTGCCTGAGGTCTCAGGTTCGAGACCAGCCTGAGCCAGAGTGAGACCTAGTCTCTAAAAAATAACAGGGCATTGTGGCAGGAGCCTATAGTCCCAGCTACTTAGGAGGCTGAGGCAAGAGAATCACTTGAGCCTAAGAATTTGAGGTTGCTGTGAGCTATGACACCACAGTACTCTACGGAAGTGACCAAGTGAGACTCTGTCTCAAAAAAAAAAAAAAAAATATATATATATATATAATTAAAATCTATGTCATTAACATCAGAATCAAATATTCTAAAATATTTGATTATTTTAAATCAAATATTATAAAATATAAAATATTATAAAATATACAGAGAAATAATCTCTGTAAGAAATACATGTGGGAAATATAGCAATGAATATTATTCGAGTGACGGGTACACTAATAGCCTTGACTTAAAGCATTATAAAAGTTATCTGTCCAACAAAAATATCTTTAACCCCACTATTTTGAAATAAAAAGAAAAAAGGAAGAATCCACAAAACTATATTTGGAGGAAAAAATAGAAATATTCAGCTTATATGAACATGTTATTTGAATTAAAAGTGTATCATAATTTAGTTAAAATAAAAGGGAGTATTTCTGGAAATCTAGTAGAGTATTTCCAGAAAACAGTTAAAACTTAGAAAACCATATATGTTCAATGCTAAATTGGAACTAGTTGATCAACACTTACGTTGCACATATGGAAGCAAAACTCCATAGAATTCAGGTAGGTGGGAGGGGAAAAAGGGGAAGGGGTAAATTCACATCTCCTAGGTACACTGCACACTTTCTGGATAAACCATACACTTGTAACTTTGACTTGAAATACACAAAAACAAACTATGTAAACAAAATGTGCATACCCCCATAGTATTTGGAAATTTTAAAAAAGAAAGAAAAATATATAGGAAAAGCAGTTATTAACTAGGAAGAAAAAAAGAATGGACTCAGTGTACCAACTTTATCATGTAATTAACATAGTGTCATAACAAAGAAGATAATAGAAATGAAAAGAGCATTTTTCTGCATCAATTGAAAGAATAATATGGTCCTTATTTTTTAGTTTGTTTATGTGCTGAATTACATTTATAGATTTATGTATATTGAACCAGCCTTGAGACCCTGGGATAAATCCCACTTAGTCATGGTGTATAATTTTTTTGATATGTTGTTGGATTCTGTTTGTTAGGATCTTATTGAGTATTTTAGCATCAATATTCATTAGTGATATTGGTCTATAATTTTCTTTTCTTGTTGGGTCTTTCCCTGGTTTGGGGATCAAGGTGATGTTTGCTTCGTAGAATGTGCTGGGTAATATTCCTTCTTTTTCTATATTTTGGAAGAGGTTTAGTAATGTAGGTACAGTTCTTTAAAGGTTTGGTAGAATTCTGATGTAAAGCCATCTGGTCCTGGGCTTTTCTTTTTAGGGAGATTTTGTATAGTTGATGCTATTTCAGAACGTGCCCTTCATGATCAGAACACTGAAGAAAATTGGTATAGAAAGTACATTTATTTTTTTATTTATTTATTTATTTTTTTGTAGAGACAGAGTCTCACTTTATGGCCCTCGGTAGAGTGCTGTGGCCTCACACAGCTCACAGCAACCTCCAACACCTGGGCTTAAGTGATTCTCTTGCCTCAGCCTCCCGAGTAGCTGGGACTACAGGTGCCTGCCACAACGCCCGGCTATTTTTTGGTTGCAGTTTGGCCGGGGCTGGGTTCGAACCCGCCACCCTCAGCATATGGGGCTGGCGCCTTACTGACTGAGCCACAGGTGCCGCCCCTAGAAAGTACATTTATTAAAGTAATAGAGGCCATATACAGCAAACCCACAGCCAATATCGTATTGAATGGAGTTAAATTGAATCTTTTCCACTTCGATCAGGAAACAGGCAAGGTTGCCCATTGTCTCCATTGCTCTTTAACATTGTAATGGAAGTTTTAGCCATTGCAATTAGTGAAGAAAGGCGATCAAGGGTATCCACATAGGGCCAGAAGAGATCAATCTTTCACTCTTCACAAATGATATGATTGTATATCTGGAAAATACTAGGGATTCTTCTACAAAACTTTTAGAAGTGATCAAGGAATACAGCAATGTCTCAGGTGACAAAATCAACACCCATAAAACTGTAGTCTTTATATATACCAGCAATAGCCAAGCCAAAAAAAGTCAAGGACTCTATTCCTTTCACAGTAGTGCCAAAGAAGATGAAATACTTGGGATTTTACCTAACAAAGGACATGAAAGATCTCTATAAAGAGAACTATGAAACATTAAGAAAAGAAATAGCTGAAGATATTAGCAAATGGAAAAACACACCATGGTCATGGCTCGGAAGAATCAATATTGTTAAAATGTCTATACTACCCAAAGCAATATATAATTTTAATGCAATTCTTATTAAAGGTCCATTGCCATATTTTAAAGATCTTGAAAAAATAATAACTCATTTTATATGGAATCAGAAAAAAACTCAAATAGACAAGACATTACTCAGAAATAAAAACAAAGCGGGAGGAATCACGCTACGAGACCTGAGACTGTACTATAAATCGATAGTGATCGTAACAGCATGGTATTGGCACGAAAACAGAGAAGTAGATGTCTGGAACAGAATAGAGAACCAAGAGATCAAATACCATTATTTGATCTTTGACAAGCTGATTAAAAACATTCAGTGGGGAAAAGATTCCCTATTTAACAAATGGTGCTGGGTGAACTAGAAGATTGAAACTGGACTCACACCTTTCACCATCAACTAAGATAGACTCTCACTGGATAAAAGATTTAAACTTAAGACACTAAACTATAAAAATACTTGAAGAGAGTGCAGGGAAAACTCTTGAAGGAATCAGCCTGGGTGAATATTTTATGAGGAGGACTCCCCAGGCAATTGAAGCAGTATCAAAAATACACTACTGGGACCTGATCAAACTAAAAGGCTTCTGCACAGCCAAGAACATAGTAAGTAAAGTAAGCAGACAGTCCTCAGAATGGGAGAAAATATTTGCAGGTTGTACCTCCGATAAAGGTTTAATAACCAGAATCCACAGAGAACTCAAACCTATTAGCAGGAAAAGAACACGTGATCCCATCTCAGGGTGGGAAAGGGACTTGAAGAGAAACTTCTCTAAAGAGGACAGATGCATGATCTACAAACACATGAAAAAAAAAAAAGCTCATCATCCTTAGTCATCAGAGAAATACAAATCAAAACTGCTTTAAGATATCACCTAACCCCAGAAACAGTAGCCCACATAACAAAATCCCCAAACCAGAGATATTGGCATGGATGTGGAGAAAAACTGCTGGTGGGAATGCACACTAATACGTTCCTTCTGGAAGGATGTTTGGAGAATACTTAGAGACCTAAAAATAGACCTGCCATTCGATCCTATAATTCCTTTACTATATTTATACGCAGAAGACCAAAATCACAATATAACAAAAACATCTGTACCAGAATGTTTATTGCGGCCCAATTAATAATTGCTAAGTCATGGAAGAAGCCCAAGTGCCCATCGACCCACAAATGGAGTAGCAAATTGTATACCATGGAATATTATGTAGCCTTAAAGAAAGATGGAGACTTTACCTCTTTCATGTTTACATGGATGGAGCTGGAACTTATTCTTAACAAAGTATCTCAGGAATGGAAGAAAAAGTATCCAATGTACTCAGCCCTACTATGAAGCTAAATTATAGCTTTCACATGAAGGCTATAACCCAACTATAGCACAAGACTATGAGGAAAGGGCCAAGGAAGGGGAAGGGAGGGGGGAGTTTAGGGTGGATGGAGGGTAATGGGTGGGGCCTCATCTATGGTGCATCTTAGAATGGGCACAGGCGGGAAACCTACTAAATGCAGAATACAAATGTCTACATACAATAACTAAGAAAATGCCATGAAGGCTATGTTGAACAGTTTGGTGAGAATAAAAAGAAATGAAAAGAACAATATAGACAGTCCTTTGTATTAATTAAATTGATCTATATGAAATTACTGATATTCAATTGTTTTTGACCTATAAAACTGGTCACATGGATCAACATAATATTGATATGCATAGAGGTAGCCTTTAAATGATGCTTTAAACATTGGTTGGAAAGCATCAAGTCAGGGATTTATCTTAACATAATTTGAGATAAGTTAGAATTAAAATTTATGAGTTTATTTATAGTAGCCAAACTATTACTTCCTGCAAGCAACTAATACATTTGACGGATAATAATGGCTATATTGTGGTGTACTGATGTGATAGAAAATTAATGACATTTAATTTATTATAACGAAGGTTATTGAGACTCGGTGTCTGTAGCACAGTGGTTACAGTGCCAGCCACATATGCTGAGGCTGGTGGGTTCAAATCCAGCCTGGGCTAGCTAAACAACAATGATGACAACTGTAACAAAAAATAACTGTGCATTGTGGCAGGAACCTGTACTCCCAGCTACATTGGAGGCTGAGGCAAGAGAATTGCTTCAGCCCAGGAATTTGAGGTTGCTGTGAGCTGTGACGGCACAGCACTCAACTGAGGGCAACATAGTGAGATTCTGTCTCAAAAAATAAAATAAAATAAAATAAAATAAGGTCATTGGGAAGAAAATTATATGGAAAAGCACTTCTCATGGAATACTAGTAATAAAGGAGAATGTACGATTTTATAAACAATATTTTCAGAGTCTAACATATATCTAAGGTAACTTATTAAGCTCAATACACTTATACAGTAAAATCTCTATGATAAATATGTTAAAACAAAATAGATGTTTAAATATTATTAGAATGTTACCAGTGTTACGGAAGTTACGGAACTGGTCTAGCATATCCTTAAGTGTTTTTCTATATCTGTTTTACGCTTTTTAAATGGCAAACCAACATAGATAGCTTTTAAGCCACTTCTCTGTTTTTTCCTCTCTTACAATGAGGAAATTTGATCTTGAACTAAGTATACCATTCCCATATAGGCTTATCCATTCACAAATAGTGTAAGTTCCTTATGTATTTTTCTGATTTTTATATAAATTGTATCATGACATATCATTTCTTATAGCTTTTTGTGATATAATTTATATATTATTAAATATTCCTATTGTAAGTGTACAACTCAATGGCTTTGGAATTGTACACTTTTGCTACTAATAATATCACCACAATCCAAATTTAGAACTATTTACTTCACTTTCTAAAATTCCTTAAACCCATTTACAGTCAATTTCATTCTCATTTCCAGTCCTAGAAAACTCCTCACCATCTTTTTATCTCTATGAATTAGATTTTCTGGACCTTATTGATTTCAAATCATACAATATCTAATATTTTGTGCCTGGCTTGTCTAACTTAGTTGTTTCTGAGGTCATCAATGTAACACAAATTAATTTTTGCTTTTAGTATTGAATAGTATTCTATTTTGTAGTATGATATATATTTTTTGTCTATTCACCAGATCATGGAGATTTAGATTATTTCTATTTGAGGGCTGTTGTAAACAATGCTGCTGTGAACATTTGTGTACAAGCCTCCGTGTGGACTTACAATGTCATTTCTCTTGGGTTGATTCTTCAGTGTTAAATTGCTGGGACATCCTTTCTTCACTAAACGTGGAAAATTTATGTTTAACTTTTTAGGGACCTGCCAAACTGTTTTCCCACATGGCTATATCATTATACATTTCGTTTAGCAACCTAGGAGAGTTTTAGTTTCTCCACATCCTCACCAACACTTATTATTGTTCATTTCATCATAAGCAATGTATAGGGTATACAGTGGGTATGTTGTCGTTTTAACTGGTATTTCCTTTTCATGTGCTTACTGTATAATCTTCTGTCTTTTTTGGTGGCATGTCCATCAACTTTTACCTACTTTAAAATTTATGTTGTTTGTATTTCTGTTATAAATTGTAAGAGTTCTTATATATTCTGGATACAAGACCTTTATGAAATGTAATTTGCAAATATTTCCTCCCAGTACTTGGGTATCTTTTTACTTTCTCAAAATGTTTTCTGAAGTGCAACAGATTATTTTTAATTTATCATTTTTATTTTGTTTTATGGATTGTACTTTTTATATCATGTCAAAGAACTGTATTTAACTCAAGGCCATAAAGATTTTCTCCTATGTTTTGTTTTAGAAGTTTTAAAGTTTCAACTCTTACATTTTAGTTCTATGATCCATTTTGAGTTAAGTTTTGTGTGTGGTGTGAGTGAAGAATCTACATTCAGTCTTCACAAGTGGATATCTAATTGTCCCAGCACAATTTCTCCTGTTCAATTGCCTTGGAACCTTTGCAAAAAATCATTTCATTTCTGAGCTCTCAATTCTGTTAATCTATGTTCCTATCTATATGCCAATATCACACTGTCTTGAATATTTTTGCTTTATAATGCCTGTTATTTTAATTTAGCTTTAGGATTTTATAATTATATAATTTATCAGGTTCAAGGGCAATTTTTTAGCAGCCAGGAAGGGGCTTTTAGGATATTTATCATCCAAAAAGCATACATTGTACCCATTAAGTAATTTTTCATCATCCACCTCCGTCTAATCCAACCCCTCCCCACTTCTCATTGTATATCATTCCACTCTCTATGTCCATGTGGACACCTTGTTAGCACCGAGCTACAGTTCAGTGAAGTTGACACAGCAAGAAAAAAAATCACAAGAGCTCTAGATCTTTTCCATTCTCATATACATTTAGATTCAGTTTCTATACAAACACAAAAGGCCGCTGAGTTTTGCAGTTTTTCTTTTTTAAATAATGACTTTATTAAATGTGTGTGAGTAGAATTGTCATTTTGATAATACAAAGTTTTCCAATCCTTAAACACAAAATGTCTCAATTTATTCAGAGCTTTTTCTCCCCAGGGTTTTGTAGTTTTCTGTAACGAATCTTACTCTTTGGGGGCACATGAATGGCACTTTTCTACTTTTCAATAGTACCAATGTCCCTGAATTACGACAGGTCCACATAATGATTTTTTGACTTTACTGTGGTACAAAACATATACATTCAGTATGCTCCTTGCTATACAATGAGGTTATGTCTGGATGTTGAAAATACGTGCGCATATAGTAAGTTGAAAATACACTTTCTGCTCTTTCAATTTGGGATATTTTCAATTTGTAAAGTATTTATTGTGACATAACCCCCATTGTAAGTTGACCAATACCTGCATTGTGAGTAGAATAATTTTTTTAATTGGTAGTATATAAATAATACAATATATTATATACAATATAGATTATATATTATATTATATATTATATACAATATAGATTCCATATTTTATATATAGTATATAATATGTAAGTGACAGGTTGAGAAAATTCTGTTTTATTACTAGCTTTTAAAAAGGTTATTGATTAAATATGAATAAGTAATAGCTTTTATTTTTTAATTTCTTGATTTACTGAATTTATCATGTGATTTTAGTCATTAATTCTATTAACATTGTTTATTAATTGATTTCAGGTATTAAACCAATCTTTAGTTCCTGAGATGATTCCCACTTGGTCATGGTGTGTGATCTTTTTTTATGTTGCTGAATTTAGTTTGCTAACATTTTATTGTGAATTTAAGTACATAGTCAAGACCAATACTGATCTTTAGCTTTTTAATTTATGTTCTCTTTTTCTTGTTTTAGTATCAGGGTATGAGAGGACTCCTACCTCTTCTATTTTCCTTTTAAGAAAATTGTGAAAGGTTGGTATTACTTATTCTATAAATATTTGGGAGCATTCACCAGTGAAACCTTGTGGACCTAAATTTTCTTCATAGGAAATGTACTAATTATTAATTCAACTTCTTCACTTGGTGTAGATATAATGTCTAGCGTTTATTTGTAGAACTGAAGTTCTTAAATTTGATAAAATCCATTCTTTAACATGTGGATCATTCTTTGGTGTCATACCTAAGAAATGTATGCCTACTTCACAGTAACATAGATATCCTCATGTTATCTAGATTTTACTATTTGAAAATGCTGAAAAGGCTGAAAGAAAAAAAATCAGACAGAAATGACCTGAAATTTTTGCCAACAATGCATGGCTCTTGCATTTCAACAATGCACCAGCTTACATAGCACTGTTTGTATGCGAGTTTTTTTAGCCAGCAACAAATAACTGTACTGGAGCACTCTCCCTACTCACCGGATTTGGCCCCCAGTGACTTTTTTCTTTAAACAAAGATAAAGGAAATTTTGAAATGAAGATGCTTGAACTGAACAACCATAGGGACACAATCTACGTAAATCTATGTGATTCAGTCCTGAAGGGAAAATGTAGTTTTAAATGCCTCTACCAAAAAGACAGCAAGATTACAAAAGAAAAATCTAATGACACATCTCATGGAACTAGAAAGGAAGAGCAAACCAAACCCAAATCCAGCAAAAGAAACTAAAGACAGAGCAAGACTAAATGAAATGGAAAACAAAATCAGTGCAAAGGATCAATAAAACAAAAAGTTGCTTCTTTGAAAAGATAAACAAAATTGGTATATAAATGGAATCCTGTGGTGTAAATCTTTTTGTGTTGGCCTTTTTCAGCACAGTGTAATTATTTTACAAGTATTCCATGTTTCGTGCATCAAGAGTGTTTTGCTCTGTGTTACTGAGTACGTGCACATACGACAAGTTATGCATTGACCTATTAGTGGATATTTAAATTGCTACATGTTTTAGAATTTATCTCTGATCTAAGAAAAAATACACCTTCTTTGTGATTCAATCATTACTACCAAACATTTTCAGACTGTCATTGAAATAAAGGTTACTAATTTACTTTTGTTTTGGAATCCATCAGAATCACACTTTTTTTGATATTTCCTAATCATTTAACAAGCTTTAAGGCTCAAGTTTACAAACTATTTTTATGGATTTTTAGATTACCCAGTAAACTGACTCATCAGGATGCCTGTAGTCTCTGTACATATAACAAGTGATAGTGAAAAGAAAAATGGCCAGTAAAACCATGGTAGATACTTCTGGGGAATTAAAGAAGAACAAAAAGGAGTAACTGAATATGAACTAAAGGCATCAGTTTCCTGGTTTCAGTCGATGCCACACACATTAAAAGTACATCACAAAAGATCAACATCATCAACAATTAGTAAAATGCAAATTAAAACAATAATGTGATATTCCTATAATTCATCTATTAGCAAAAATTAAAAAGCCTGATCAGACAAATATTGACAAGAACGTGGAACAACTAGAAATCTCGTACATTAATGGTGAAAACGTAAGAAACCCCACTTTGGAAAACTTTTTTTGGCAGTTTTAAAAAGTTCGACATATCCCCATATGACCCAGTCATTAGGCACCAGTGGTATTTCTCAAGTTTCTAGGCTTATGCACCCTTTTGGTCATGAACAAAATAGCTTGGTTTTTTTAGTGAAACTTGCACGAATACAGTAAGTCCTCGTGTAACGTCATTCGTAGATTCTTAGAAACTGTGGTTGATTTTAAGTGGGGCAACATATACTAAAACCAATTTTACCATAAACTAATGGATATGAATAAGACTTAAGTCCCTAGAGCAGATTTCCGGTCAAGAAAACATCAAATTTAAGAGTAAAGACCAAAACACTTCTAATATTAAACATTGAAATAAATGTAAGCTAGCCACACATTTAAGAAATAATAATAAAGACAAATAAGAGAATTATTTACCTGTTCTTTTAAGTTCAGTTGGCAGAAGCACCTCTGGCTGCACAGGCTGCGAGGCAGGACTGATGCCTGAGGACACAGGGCGTACACACACGGTCAACTCCTTCAGATGAGGACGGTGTCAACACTGCAGCTCACCTAAATACACATCTTTGGGATGGAAGTGAGAGAAAACTGGAGAAAATCCACAAAGTCATGGGGAGAAAATGTAAACTCCATATGGACAGTGACCCCTGCCAGGGATTTCTTTTTCTTTTTTTTTCATCGACATTGTAATAAGGCAAGTTGAATGAAATGGTGCTTTCAAGGACCCGCTTTTTTCCATTTCAAAAAAAGATGACTTTAATGGGACAAAAGGATCAGCAATATGAAGAACTTACCACTGAGCTAAAGTGCCATATAATTATGGAAAGCTACCTGATGGCTATTAGGTTGTCTTTTATTTTATGTTTATTACATGGCAATGGTTAAGTATACCATCAATATATAAATAAAAGGCTTAGAAGAAATGAGGGGTTTGTAATTCTGTGTATTATTTTGTTTTTATTCTTGGAATAAAATTAGAGGAATGGCTTCAGTTATCATAAATATATTTCTTAATGTCCATAACATTTTCCAGACTTTAATTTCAACTTTTGAACAGCAATCAAACATTCCTATTTGTATCCTGAGCTGCCCCTCAAACTCATCGTGTCCTGAGTGGAATTAATTAAGGAGCACATTCTTCTCACATTGTCATTCATGAAAATGATATCTTCATTCTCACAGTATTATGCACTCAAAATCTACTCATTTTTGAGCTTTTTTCTTCTCTATACCATTCCCTTTTCTCCTTTCATTTATTCTACTAATTACAATCTATCCCGTTTCATCAGGTGAAATTTTGAATTAGCTGATCTCTAAGGGCCATTTGAGTTCTAATATCCTGCAATTCTTATAATGAAATGTTTTTTGATTAGTTCTCTTTAAGCTAATTGCCTCTGTTATAACCTTAGTTCGAGACCTTTCATTTCCAATCCTAAATTAAATCAATTGCTACCCACATAGCCTTCCCTTTTTCCAGTCTTAGCAACATCCCCACATCTCATTTCAATTAATGCTTCATATCATCTCCAGATTGATGCTCATAAGACAACACTTTGTGTCTTATGTTACTCTTCAGCACACGAAACTATATAAGATCCCAAATTTCTCTACTGGAGTATTTCCAGAAACACATTCCCGGTTTGTTGATAGTTATCTCTCACTCATACATGGAGTACACTCAAACACACAAACACAGACACTCAGTTCTATAGTAAAAAGTATTTGGAAAATACTACTAGATTAAGAAAGTTTAATCTGCCTTTTAAAACTAAAGAACTTGTTGGACTCTTTCATATACTGATTACCTAAAGGGACATCACATAGAAATTCAGCATTTCCCAAATATACCTGAACTGGTTTTGGTTATAAAGGACTTTGTGGCACCACGTGTTCTAGGTACATCACATGGGAAATTCTCACTTCTGTCGTTTCATTGTTTCTCATTGTTAGTCCTTGTGTATATCTTGGTCTTTTTTGCCTTGTTCCAATCAGGCAAGGACACATGTTGACATCCTCTGAGAGAAACTGTTGACAAGCACCTTTAAGATTCATTTCAACTCCCTTTTGCCTGTCCCTCCACTTGACATTGTATTTCTTTACCATTGTCAGCCTCCCTTTCAGTTAAGTGCTGACCCTGGGACAAAGTTCTAGCAGAAGGTCCCAGGGAATACTCTCAGAACTTTAATGAAAACCCAAAGGCTCACAGGGAGGAGGCTTCTCTTCTTCTGCCTGGAGTGGCTGGAGGGTCAGAGTTTATCTGTGTTCATGAGATGTCAGTGCAGAGACATGTGCCCTGAGCAGTGCCAGCTCATTGCCGGACACCAGTCATCTTCGCTGTCACCATAACTGTGGAACGCGCAGCACCAGTGCCAACATCATCAGGCCTCTGCACCAATGGTAGCAAAATTCTCACCTCTCAATTTGTTTTTAATGAGAAATATTGGTCATTGGAGAAAATTTTTCTTGTGTAAGATCCTATATTAGGGCTTACTCTTATTTGTGCCAATTGCAATCTTAACTTACACACTTGCTAGCACCCTGAACTACTGCATGCCTTTGCCCTTGTATGCAGTGTTGCCCATGTTCTGGAGAAAGATCCTACTGATCAACTTTCTGAGCCCTGCTCGAGTACCACCTATTTATGAAGTCTCTCCTAGCAATTTCTGCTTGCATTGTCATTTAAACAGTTTCCCTCCTTGTTTATACTGTATGACTAATACCTTCGAGCTGCTCTATGATGTAGGAACACATTGTTTGGGGAGATTATGGGCATGTTTGGTTTCTCCTAGGTGGATTCTCAGTGTTCATGGAAAGTGACAGGGGTAGCAGGGAACTGTTACAGACTTCATTTTCTACATCATACTACCTATACATACACCAGGATTTAATTAATTTTAAGGTACGTTTCACTCAAAATACTCTCTACTTCTTTTTGTTCGTTTATTGAGTATATTAAGGAAAAATTCTCTGGAATGTTCATCAAATTTAATTCATGAATATAACCAGTTTTTAAAAATAACATTGAGACATAATTTACATAGTATATAATTCACATACTTAAAGTATATAACTCAGTGCTTTTTTGTATATTTACAGAGTCATACAACTATTATGGTTTCTAAGGACAATTTTATATTCTTCTTAATTAATGGTAATATAAATAATAATTTATAAGTTAATGAAGCCTTGTTGAGTGTATAATAATATAAAATACAAAATGAAGTTGTATTTATATTTATGGGCAATCCTAGTATATGTAAAACTCAAGAATAAACACAGTATAGGCTCTTATTTTAGTTACTTTAATGAAAACATTTTAATATAATTAGTTAATGATTGCTTTCAAATATTCCTATGTTTATGTTATCACTTGAGCAAAATATGACTGATTAAAAAGTTTACCTTCTTTCATTTCTGAGTATTTTCCTTTTAATTCTCTGACAATTCACTTTTGTCACCCTGCCAATGCCTTCATCTTGCCACACCTCTTTCTTTAGAATCCTCTTTTGTTTAATACATTTAATATTTCTTTTTAAAAAAAATTTTAATTAAGTCTTTTGTACATAGATCATAAATACATTTGTGCCCATTTCAGTGAGTTGATTATTTATACAAATTGGAGTGCTCACATCATACTAATCAGCATAGCTTTCATCTCATTTACCCAATTATAGCATTAGGACATTTGTGTTCTACACATGATAGAGCCAACTTCTACTTGCAGTGTGCTCCATAGTTGAGGTCCCCCTACAATCCCTCCCATCCCCTCTCTATTTCCCACCCTCCCCTTCCCTCCTTCATCATAGCCTAAAGTTGTGTTTCATTTTTCATATGCAAGTGTGAGTAATTATAAATTGGTTTCACAGTAGTGCTGAGTACATTGGATACCCTTTTTCCCATTCCTGAGATACTTTGCTAAGAAGAATATTTTTCAGCTCCATCCATGTCAACATAAGGGAGGTAAAGTCTCCATTTTTTTTACTGCTGCATAATATTCCATGGTATACATATACCACAGTTTATTAATCCATTCATCCATTCATGGGTCGATGGGCACTTGGGCTTCTTCCATGACTTGGAAATTATGAATTGAGCTGCAATGAACAATCTGGTGCAAATATCTTTATTGCCAAGTGATTATTGGTCCTTTGGGTATATACCTAGAAGAGAAATTGCAGGACCAAACAGCAGGTCTACATTTAGGTCCCTGAGTTTTCTCCAAAAGGAATGTACTAGCTTACATTCCCACCAGCAGTGCAGAAGTGATCCCTTTTCCCCACATCCACGCCAACATCTCTTGTTTTGGGATTTTGTGATGTGGGCTACTCTTACTGGAGTTAGATGGTATCTCAGAGTAGTTTTGTTTTGCATTTCTCCGATGATTGAAGATGATGAGCATTTTTTCATGTGTCTGTAGGCATGCCCCTGTCTTCTTCAGAGAAGCTTCTGTTCATGTCTCTTGCCCACAATGAAATGGGATCACTTGTTTTTTGCTTAGTAATAAGTTTGAGTTCTCTGTGGATTCTGGTTATTAGATATTTGTTGGGAGTATAACTTGCAAAAATGCTCTCCCATTCTGAGGGCTGTCTATTTGCTTTACTTAGTGTGTTCTTGGCAGTGCAGAGCTTTTTAATTTGATCAGATCCCAGTAATGTATTTTTGATGGTGCTTCAATTGCCCAGGTTGTCTTCCTCATGAAGTATTCTCCCAGGCCAATTTTCCCAAGTGTTTCCCCTACACTCTCTCTAAGAATATTTATAGTTTCATGTCTTAAGTTTAAGTCCTTTAACCAGTGAGAGTCAATTTTTGTTAGAGGAGAAAGGTGTGGGTCCAGTTTCAGTCTTCTACAAGTTGCCAGCCAATTCATCCAGCACCATTTATTGAATAGGGAATCTTTCTCCCAATTTATATTTTTAATAGGCTTATCGAAAATCAAATGATGATAAGTGTCTGGGTTCACCTCTTGGTCTTCAATTCTGTTCCATACATCTACCTCTCTATTTTTGTGCCATACCATACTGTTTTGATCACTATCAATTAATAATATAGTCTGAAGTCTGGAAGCGTGATTCCTCCCCATTTGTTTTTATTTCTGAGTAATGTCCTGGCTATTCAAGGTTTTTTCTGTTTCCATATAAAATGAAGTACTAATTTTTCCAGGTCTTTAAAATATGAGAGGGTGCTTTAATAAGGATCGTGTTAAATCTATAAATTGCTTTAGGTAGTATAAACATTTTAACAATGTTGATTCTTCCCAGCCATGAGCATGGTATATTTTTCCATTTGTTAGCATCTTCAGCTATTTCTTTTCTCAGAGTTTCATGGTTCTCTTTATAGAGATCTTTCACGTCCTTCGTTAGATACACTTCCAGATATTTCATCTTCTTTGGCATTATTGTAAAGGGAATAGAATCTTTGATTGATTTTTTTCCCCTTGACTATTGTTGGTGTATATAAAGGCTACAGATTTGTGAGTATCCTGAGACGTTACTATATTCCTTGATGACTTCTAGGAGTTTTGTAGTTGATTCCCTGGGGTTTTCCAGATATATAATCATATCATCTGCGAAGAGTGACAATTTGATCTCCTCTGGTCCTATTTGGATCCCCTTGATTGCCTTCTCTTGCCTGATTGCAGTGACTAAGACTTCCATTACAAAGTTAAAAAGCAGTGTAGACAGTGGGTATTCTTGCCTGGTTTCTGATATGAGTGGAAATGATTTCAATTTTACTCCATTCACTATGATATTGGCTGTGGGTGTGCTGTAGATGGCCTCTATCAGGTTAAGAAATATTCCTTCTATACCTATTTTCTTAAGTGTTCTGATCAAGAAAGGATGCTGGATATTGTCAAAAGCTTTCTCTGCATAAATTGAGAGAATCATATGGTCTTTGTTTTTTAATTTGTTTATGTGATGTATTATATTTATGGTATCCTGGGATGAAACCCATCTGGTTGTGGTGTATAATTTATTTGATGTCTTGTTGGATTCTTTTTGCTAGGATCTTATTGAATATTTTTGCATCAATATTCATTAGAGATATTGTCTATAATTATCTTTTCTTGTTGGATTTTTTCCTGGTTTGGGTATCAGGGTGATATTTGCTTCATAGAATGAATTGGGAAGTATTCCTTCTTTTTCTATGTTTTGGAAAAGATTAAGTAATATAAGTACTAATTTTTCTTTAAAGGTTTGGTACAATTCTGATGTGAAGCCATCTGGTCCTAGGCTTTTCTTCTGGGGGAGATTTCTTATAGTTGATGCTATTTCAGAGCTTGTTATAGGCTTCTTCAACATTTCCACTTCTTTCTGGCCAAGTCCGGGAGGGTGACATTTTTCCAAGTATTGATCTATTTCCTTCAGATTTTCATACTTCTGAGGGTATAGTTTTATGTAGTATTCATTAAGGATTTGCTGAATTTCTGAGGAGTCCGTTGTTATTTGGCCTTTGGCATATCTGATTGATGAAATTAGGGATTTTACTCTTCTACTTCTGGTTAAGCTAGCCAACAGTTGATCTATTTTATTGACCTTTTAAAAAAAACCAACTCTTTGGTTCATCTGTTGTATGATTCTTTTGTTTTCAATTTCATTAAGTTCTGCTCTAATTTTAGTTATTTTTTTTCTTCTGCTGGGTTTAGGTTTGGAAAGTTCTTCCTTTTCCAGTTGCTTGAGATGACCCATTAAATTATTGACTTCTTCTCTTTCTGTTCTCTTGAGAAAGGCTTACAATGCTATAAATTTTCCTCTTAGGACTGCCTTTGCTGTATCCCAGAGGTTCTGATAGTTCATTTCTTCATTATTGTTTTGATCCAAAAATTTGGTAATTTCCTTCTTAATCTCATCTATGACCTAGCTATTGTTCAGCATGAGGTTATTTAGTTTCCATGTTTAGATTCCTGTTGTTACTGAGTTCAACTTTTATTCTGTGGTGGTCTGACAAAACACAAGGAATGATTTCTATTCTTCTAAATTTGCTGAGGTTAGACTTGTGACCTAAGATGTGATCAATTTTGGAGGATGATCCATGGGCTGATGAGAAGGATGTGTATTCTATTTTGTTAGGATGAAATGTTCTATAGATGTCTATTAGATGCAAATGTTGAATGGTTAAGTTTAATTCTAAAATTTCTTTGCTTAGCTTCTTTTTTGAGGATCTATGCAACACTACCAGAGGAGTGTTAAAGTCTCCAACAATTATGGTGCTGGGGGAAATCAAATTGCTCATGTCAGTTAGAGTTTCTTTTATAAATTGAGGTGCATTCTGGTTGGATGCTTAGATGTTGATAATTGAAATCTCATCATGTTGAGTGTTGCCCTTAACAAATAAGAAGTGACCATTATTGTCCTTTCTTACTTTGGTTTAAAGCCTATTGTATCTGCAAATAAAATTGCAACACCTGCTTTTTTCTGATTTCCATTTGCCTGAATTATAGATGACCATCCCTTCACCCTGAGTCTATGTTTATCTTTAAGGTAAGGTGAGATTCTTGAATGCAGCAGATATCTGGCCTGAGTTTTTGTATCCAGCCAGCCAACCTGTGTCTCTTTAGAGGGCAATTTAAGCCATTCACATTAATTGAGAGTAATGATAAACCCGACAGTGTTTTAGGTATCAAGTTTTTCGAAAGTCCAGTGGACATTTTTCATCCTTTTGCCACTATGGAAGTTAGAATTTGATCAAAAGTTTCTGAGTGATTTTACTTTGGTGGTGGAGGATTGTGTTGTTCTAAGGATAGGTCTGAGAATTTCCTGAAGAGCTGGTTTAGTTACGGTAAATTTCTTCAACATGTGAATGTCATTAAAGTATTTAATTTCTCCATCATAGAAGAAACTCAATTTTGTTGGATACAGGATCCTGGGTTGAAAGTTATTTTGTTTAAGAAGATTAAAGTTCGATGACCACCCTCTTCTAGCTTGAAAGGTTTCAGTGGAGAGATCTGCAGTCATTCTAATGCTCTTCCCATTGTATGTAATGGTTTTCTTACGCCTTACACCTTTCAGAATTTTCTGCTTCATATTAACTTTAGCGAAATTAATTATAATGTATCTATGATAATTTTTTTTGGGTTGTGCTGGTGTTCTGAAACTGTCTGCGATCTGAATTTCAGAATCTCTGGGCATGTCTGGAAAATTCTCTTTAATTATTTCATAAAGCAAAGCATCTGTATCCTTTGCAGCAACCTCATCACTTTCAGATATTCCTATAAGGTGAATATTAGACCTCTTCAAATTATCCCAGAGCTCTCTGAGAGAATGATCTGTTTTTGTTCTCCACTTTTATTCCTCTTTGAGTGTTTGGGAGTGTTCAAAAGCTTTGTCTTCAATATGGGAGATCCTTTCTACTGACTGTTCCATTCTGTTACTGAGGGATTCTACTGTATTTTTTAGATCTTTGAGGGCTGCAAATTCTTGCTTTAATGTGTCAAAATCTTTGGTCATTTTGTCTTTAAATTCGTTACATCTTGAGACATCTTTTAAATTTCTCCTTTAAATTCTAATTTCATCATTTCCTCCATTTTGTTGATCCTATTTGCCATCCAAATTCTGAACTCGATTTCTGTCATCTCAGCCATTTGTTTGGGAATAGGATCTTGTGCCGTATCTGCTTTATCGTTTTTTGGGGAAGTTGATGTCCTCTGATTGTTCATGTTGCCAGAGTTTTTCCGCTGATTCTGCCTCATGATTGTTTTTCACTATTGGCTAGGTGGTCTGGTAAGGTGATATTGGATTGAGTTTTCCTGGGGTTGTGGTTAACCAGCCCTTTGTTAAGGATATGGGACTGATGACTGCAGCCTTTTCCCCTTTAGCTTTGCAAAGGACCTATACGGTACTACAGTCTGAGGCTGGGGAAACCTTCTAGGTGTGGTGGGCTTAGGTGGCTCAGTCTTGTATTCATCTGGTTCTTGTCCAATCCTGGTGGATCAGTGACCCTGGTGAAGTGTTAGCTGGAGATTGTTGCCTTGGAATCACAGCTTGCCTCAGCAAGGGTGACCTGTAGTTATCTCTCTTCTCTCTCAGCAGGGCTTCCTGTCTTCAGCTCAATTGGATACCCTCTGGACATTATCATTCTCTTTGGACAGAAGCCTATGTCAGAGGCTGTATTCAGTTGGTCATTTTGCCCCTCCCTCTCTCAACATGTTCTAAAATTGACTGCGGTGAAGCCTGCATAGCTCTGTGAGCATGCACCAACCTGTGGTCGCTTGTTTCATTCTTCAAATCCCCAAGACCAAGGACCTACTGCAATACAGGCAGGGTCTTAATGTGTTGCCCAGGCTAGAGTCCAACAGTGAAAGCACAGCTCACTGCTGCTTCCAACTCCAGGCTCAAGTAAGCCTCCTGCCTCAGCTTTCCAAGTAGCTAGGATGATGTAATATTTCTTAATTCCTATAAAATTCACTTATTTTTGAAGCAATTCTTTCCCAATAGATTTAAAACTCTTTAGAGGAAGAAACCAATTGTCTGTGTCTTTTTTATTTTTTTTAGGGTCCAGCAGATATATTACTTTACAGGAATAATTTTTACAATTGAACAATATGATGTGGGTAATAATCAGTTGTAAGCATAAGCCATTTTACCTGTGAAAGAAGATGTGAAAGTTGATGCATTTTTAAGAGTGAAAGTTTTTAATTCTTAACTTTCCTTGACTACCCTACAGTTCATTTTTCTCAGATAAAAAATGGGAAGTATAGCAAATGCCCTGATGGCCGCATGTTGGGTTGTAAGGGGACTGCTTTGGACTGAACTCTTAAGCTTGAGGATACTAATATAGATCTTACTAATACATAATCGTACTTAGTAATACATAATCATAAAGTATGGTGTACACTATCTTTTCAACATACTAGAATCACCCAGCTAGCCAAATACAGTTGGAGAATAGTACATATGCTACTTACAATTTTACAAATAGATTTTGAAATATAAAAATTAAGACCAAATCTATGGTAGAAAAAGACAAAAATTTCAAAAATAAAAGTTTACAAATTCTTATATTTTCTAGAGATATTTGCAAGGATTGGTGAGATGAATTAAATGGAAAGATTCTTGTGGGCAGGCTTTCTTTAGTTTTATGTGGCATGTACATTTCAACGTTTATGGCTTTGATTTAGTATTGTCACACTGATTCATGAAAAACTTTCAATTATCTTTGTGTTATTTGTATGTAAAATACCTATATTTGAAAAGATTCAGGAAAGAACAAGGGAAAAGGCTTTCTGAGCTTAATTTTATTCTGGAAGTAATGAACATGGAACAGGAGAAAATGACATGATTTTTAAGCTTCAGCTTTCAGAAATACTTGCTCAAATAAGAATTTTATATTGTTATTAGTTTTGAATTACTAAACATAAAGAAACACCTCAGGAGATAGTTTTCCTGACTTGGTTTTATGCCTAATCCAAATTTCTAAATCTTATATAATAATATAAATGAATTCACTGTATTTGAACAAATTTTAAGGTATAATAAGCAAAATTTCAATGACAACTTTTACAAACCATTATGAAGGTTTTTACATTTTTTGATAATTAACACATAATCAGATCATGTTTTATTACACATATATTATGTATATATTACAATTAGCATGAATGTTAACGTAGATGAGGTATAATATTTTTATTTAGGATTTTGTAAAGTCAAGCATCATAAAGTCAAGCCATTTACTTGGCTTGTGACTGTTTAATTTTCCTTATTAAATTTTTCTCATATGAATAAATGCCCAGATTAAGTCCTGAAACCTGTCAAAGAAGGTTGGAGGCCTGATGTGAATTAAATAATGTGGCATCTTCACAGTGCTCTACCCATAACTCAAGCTTCACTGATATACATTAATATTAAAATTAGAATCTTTTGCAGTCTGTGATTTTAACCCTGCTCAATAAGAGAATGGTTATATATATATATATATATATATATATATATATATTCTAGAGTATAATATTTTCAACACTATTTCCTTGGAACAAACTTTTTTTTTATTGAAGGGGTTTAAAATTATTCAAAAACCATACTCTTCTCCCTAATTCTTGCATTACATCATAAAGAATTACCTTCAAAGAAGGTTTACAAATAAAGGAAGTCCACAGTGATGGCCTTAGTACACACATGTGATATAAAAAGCATATTTTGTCTCTATCCCTATTTCCCAGCATAGAGTACCTAAGTTTTTTGGAATTTCCTGAGTGATAGGGTGGTAGGAGCATCTTTTTTCTATTGAGACAGCTCTTGGAAGACCCCTTGATAGTTTCAGGATGGAGCTGGTTGTCAGAAAAATAAAGCCTTGAGTAAAAGCCTAGAACTATTCATATGAGTCCTACCCACTGAGCTGAGGGATGGAGATTGAGCTCTTTTAAAACTCTTTTTTTTTTTTTGTAGAGACAGAGTCTCACTCCATGGCCCTCTGTAGAGTGCCATGGCCTCACACAGCTCACAGCAACCTCCAACTCCTGGGCCCAAGCGATTCTCCAGCCCCAGCCTCCTGAGTAGCTGGGACTACAGGCGCCCGCCACAACGCCCGGCCATTTTCTGGTTGCAGTTTGGCCGGGGCCGGGCTTGAACCCACCACCCTCGGTATTTGGGGCCGGCGCCTTACCGACTGAGCCACAGGCGCTGCCCCTCTTTTAAAACTCTTGAACAAGGATATTCAGAGAACTTCCAAGTTGATAAGCACATGCACATGACTGTAGGGTGGTGTGCAGGGAGAATGTGGACCAAAGACCCCATTCTTAGGAAGGGAAAACACCCCCAGAAAAGTGGAAAAACAGAGAAATAAGCTGAGCAAGGTGGAATAAAAACAATTTATCTAGCTTACTTTTAACATAGCAATTGAATTACTTGTCTGGGCAGTTTTTGCTTTTACTGGAAGCCTGGCCTATAAGGGATAGAGTTTATGAATGCTCCTGCTGGGTCTGTTCATACTCTGAAGAACAATGGCCATAGCAAAAGCTGTGTGCAATGGGAAGGAACATTAATCAGGCTGACTCCTGCCCAGTTAACAGTCAACCACCTTCCAGAAGCAAATACCTTATTGTGTAGATTTAAATAAAGGCCAGTGGAGAGATCAAAGGAAGAGCTTAAGCCCTGAGATATGGGCAGGAGAGTTTGTAGCCTAACTATAGAGGGAAACACTTCTAGATGGAGATAAGGGGAAAATTTCTTTCTACCCATTCTTCAGAGGAGAACTGATGGCACCGCATCTGTGTCACAGAGAAACTAGAAGAGTCTAACCTCCTCCAGGAGATCTGTGTGTGGAACATAGACAGAGGAGGCTGCCCCCACACAAGACTCAGGTTCTGGATTTCTCAAGGCTGCCCAGACTCTTAAAGTTAATGGTTATCGATAGAACAAGAACTAACATGCTTACTCAGAGGAACTGCTGATGTTTTTGTTCCCTTCCTCAACTTACTCCCTCAGCTAAATAAGAAACCAGCCTTCAATAAAAACTGGCTGGAACAAGCACTTAGAGCCACTTGCTGAAGCCCCACAAGCTAGCAGTGGGCCCCTTTGCCCACTCTTTAAAACTCTAGTCTGTGTGTCCTGTCCTTTTATCTCTCACAACTTGTACTTTCATTTTTTTCCTAATTGACTGCCACTGTTTCCACACGTCTGGAAGGACCCTGCCCCCGGGGCAGGAACACAGCAGTGGTGCACCCCAACTTTTCAGAGACAGAGGCTCCTGTGCTTGGAACACTTTCAGACGTCACCCTACGTGCCTGTTCATAAGCCTGTTCATTTAGAGTCTTTATATGAAACTATAATAGTAAATATAATTTTTTTTAGTTATTCTAGCAAAGTTTTTGAAATTTGGGTGATAGAGGAGGGAGGTTGTGATTACACTAATCTTTGTAGTCATGTCAAACAAGTGTGGGTAACCTGGGTACCCCATACTTGAGACTGGTATCTGAAGTGACAGAGTCTTGTGGGACTGAGCCCTTAAAACTCCAGAGTTGGATGCTTATTCCCCTGTAGTTAGTGTCAAAATTTGAATTGAATTGTAGGACACCCCGATGGTATCAAATTATTGGAGCATTGCTTGGTGTGAGGGGGTGGACGTACATGACTCCCTTCTGACAAATCACCAGAAATACCAAGGGAAAAAAATTAACATCCATGGAGTAAGAACAGGAAAGGGTATCTTTGATGAACTAAAAATTATGGCTAATTTCTAAAGATGAAAAGTAGATGAAGATGGATTAATACAGTAATTCATTGTCTAAAACATGTGCATTCAAGAAATTGTTTAAACAGGAGAAACTCTGTGTTGCTCAATAATCAGAAGTGGGAGTTATACAGAGTGTGAGGAGCCAGATCCTTGCAAAAATATGCATGGCATTGGGAGTGTATTAGTTATGAAACACTTTTTTCAGTTCACTCATTCTCTTCACTCCAACTTTTATCTTGGAGAGACAGCAAAGTACTTTGCCAAGGGCAAAGAGGAAGAAAAAGTGCATAGCACACCTCATCTACACCTCATCTCCTCAACATAGTCAGGGGAATCTGGATTTGGCATATAGTAACAATAGTCCCAAAGAGATTAATAGAAAATAAAACAAAAAGGAATAAATAACCAAAAAGAACTAAATAGTTTAGAAAAATTACACAAAAAGGCATCCAACTCACAAATCAAAACAGAATGAAATATAACAAAACAAAAAACAGCAAAGTATCACTAGAATACACAGAAATAATGGAGAAATAAAAAATACACAAAAGATTAATATCTTAAGAGGAATGATAAATAATATTAAATGATAATAAATAATAAAAGATAATTAAAAATCTTAATAAGGAATGACAAAAAAAAGAACAGTCTGTTAAAAGAAAGAAAGAAAAAAAAACTATGAGTATTAAAATTTAAAACTCAGAGAGTTTTTCTTTCAGTTGGCCTATATAAAGCTACAAGAGAACTTTACCCCCACAACAACTGTCATGACCGCATAAATGACCATGAGAGACATGGATTGATAGTACACGCTGCAAGAGGTGAGGCTAACCATAGGTGCAGGATAGCCCAGAGCACTTCTTGCAGAGTCCTTTTATTGAGAAGATACATAATGGGTGGAAAGATTATTAAGCAAAGATATGCAGGGGTACCTGCTCAGGGAAATGGTCTTGTAGGTGCCAAGAGAGTATATACTCAAGGAAATGATCTCCAAGGGTGGTAAGGGAAATGATCCCCAAAATACTACATGCAATTTTTCTCCACTAATCCTTCAAGGAACTGCCATAAAATGCTTAATGTTTAACATTAGCCTTACTACTACAGAACTGAACTTTGCTCCTCTAGGATTACTGAATTACTTGGTGGCTTGCCTTCCAAGTCACAAGAGATTTCCAGGCTTGCCAGGAGAATGTCTTGTTCTCAGTAATTCTTCAGATGAGTTAGGATATTGGTGGCTGTTGTGGTAAGTATGATGTTTAATCTTCTATACTAACAATGAGAAAAATCAGTTTTGGCACAAAATCCAAATTTTTATATATTAAACAAATTAAGATTTCTCAGTTGAATTCAAGTGATAGCTAAGATCCTCCAAGGAAAGAGGAAAAACAGGAACCATTCCATCATTGCTAAAGCAGCAGAGGAAGAACCAGCTACTACAAAAGTGGTAAGAAAGACAGTTGGGAATTTTATTAAACTCTTAATGGTGAATTAGGTAACATGACCATTTAGAATCCTAGTTGGCAAGAGAAGGGCAGGAAAATTATCTGATTCTTAAGTCATCACTAGGTAGAAAGCAGAGAATGCTTGCTGCCTGGAAGGATAGGCATAGATGTTAAGAAAAGTCTATCTCTAAAAAGCAGGTGCCCAGTACCTACCTAAAACTAGAATAGAAGAGTTGACATCCCCTTGTGACCCCATAATAAGCCTTAGATTGTGTACCCAATAAGAAGTGTCAGTGCTATGGGGTGGGAAACAGCACTGAGAAATCTATGTTTTTGACACAGGCATGCAGCAATCACCAAAAGCTGAAGGATGAATAGAGCTATCTAGAAAATTCTTCAGATAGCATCAACTATACAAAATCTCCCCAAAAAAGAAAAGTCCAGGACCAGATGCTTCACATCAGAATTCTATCAAACCTTTAAAGAGAAACTAGTATCTATGTTACATAACCTTTCCAAAATATTGAAAAAGAAGGAATACTTACCAACACATTCTATGAATCAAATATCACCCTCATCCCCAAACCAGAAAAAGACCAACAAAGAAAGAAAATTATAGACCAATATCATTAATGAATATTGATGCAAAAATATTGTATAATATCCTAGCAAACAGAATTCAACAATACGTCAAAAAAAAAAACCAATCATGATCGAGTTGGTTTTATCCTAGGGCTACAAGGTTGGTTCAACATATGGAAATCTATTAATATTATAAATCACATAAATAAAATAAAAACAAAGACAATATGATTCTCTCAATTGATGCAGAAAAAGCTTTTAATAATATTCAAATCCTTTCATAATCAGAACACTTATGAAAATAGGCTTACAAAGGTCATTTCTTAAATCAATAGAGGCCATCAACAGCAAACCCACAGCCAATATCCTTTTGAATGGAGTAAAATTGAAAACATTTCCACTCAGATCTGAAACTACACAAGGATGCCCATTGTCTCCACTGCTATTCAACATAGTAATGGAAGTCTTAGCCATTGCAATCAGGCAACAGAAGGCAATCAAGGGGTATCCAAATGGGGTCAGAGGAGATCAAACTGTCACTCTTCATGGATGATATAATATCATATTTGGGAAATCCTAAGGGGATTAAAACTCTTAGAAGTGATTTTTTTTTCAATCACTTCTAAGAGTGGAGTTTTTTTAACTACAAAACTTTTAGAAGTGATCAAGGAATACAGCAGTGTCACAGGATACAAAAACAATACTTACAAATCAGTAGCTTTTCTATATACCAACAATAGTCAAGCTGAAAATATAGTCAAGGACTCTCTTCTTTTTACAGTAGTGCCAAAGAAGATGAAATATCTGGGAATTTACCTAAAAAGGACACAAAAGATCTCTATAAAGAGAACTATGAAACTCTGAGAAAAGAAATAGCTGAAGATATTAACAAATGGAAAAACATACCATGCTCATGGCTAGGAAGAACCAACATTGTTAAAATGTCCATAGAACCCAAAGCAATCTATAGATTTAATGCAATCCCTATTAAAGCACCATTGTCATATTTTAAAGATCTTAAAAAAACAGTACTTTGTTTTATATGGAATCAGAAAAAACCTCAAATAGCTAAGACATTACTCAGAAATAAAAAAAATCAAGAGGTATTGTGTTACCAGACTTTAGGCTATACTATAAATCTATAGTGATCAAAAACAGCATGGTACTGGCACAAAAACAGAGAGGCAGATGTATGGAACAGAATAGAGAACCAAGACATGAACCCAACCACTTACCATCATTTGATCTTACCTATCTAAAGCATTAACTGAGGGCAGCGCCTGTGGCTCAGTCGGTAAGGTGCCGGCCCCATATACCGAGGGTGACGGGTTCAAACCTGGCCCTGGCCAAACTGCAACCAAAAAATAGCTGGGCATTGTGGCGGGAGCCTGTAGTCCCAGCTACTCGGGAGGCTGAGGCAAGAGAATCGCTTAAGCCCAGGAGTTGGAGGTTGCTGTGAGCTGTGTGAGGCCACGGCACTCTCCTGAGGGCCATAAAGTAAGACCCTGTCTCTACAAAAAAAAAACAAAAAATAATAAAGCATTAACTGGGGAAAGACTCCCTATTTAACAAATGGTGCTGGGTGACCTGGCTGGGTACCTGTAGAAGACTGAAACTGGATTCACACCTTTCACCATTAACAAAAATCGATTCTCACTGGATAAAAGATTTAAAATTAAGGCACAAAAATATAAAAATACTAGGAGAGAGGGCAGGGAAAACTCTTAAAGAAATTGACCTGGGAGAATACTTTATGAGGAGGACCCCCCTGGCAATTGAAACAACACCAAACATATATTACTGGGATCTGACCAAACTAAAAAGCTTCTGCGCAGTCAAGAACACAGTAAGTAAAGCAAGCAGACAGCCCTCAGAATGGGAGAAGATATTTACAGATTATGTTTCTGACAAAGGTCTGATAACCAGAACCCACAGAGAACTCAAACGTATTAGTAAGTAAAGAACAAATAACCCCATTTTACTGTGGGCAAGAGACTTGAACCAAAGCTTCTCTGAAGAATACAGGTGCACGGCCTACAAATACATGAAAAAAAATGTTCATCATCTTTAATCGTCAGAGAAATGCAAATCAAAGCCACTTTGAGATATCATCTAACTCTAGTAAGATTAGCCCATATTACAAAATCCCAAAACTACAGATATTGGCATGGATGCAGAGAGAAGGGAATACTTCTGCACTGCTGGTGAGAATGCAAGCTAATACATACTTTTTGGAAAGAAGTTTGGAGAACACTTAGGGAACTAAAAGTAGACTTATCATTTGATCCTGCAATTCCTCTACTAGGTATATACTCAGGTGACCAAAAATCATTTTACAACAAAGATATTTGTACCAGAATGTTTACTGCAGCCCAATTCATAATTGCCAAGTCATGGAAGCAGCCCAACTGCCCATCAACCCATTAATAGATTAGCAAACTGTGGTATATGTATACCATGGAATACTATGCAGCCATAAAAAGATGGAGACTTTATATCTTTTATGTTTACTTGGATGGAGCTGGAACATATTCTTCTTAGTAAAGTATCTCAAAAATGGTAGAAAAAGTATCTAATGTACTCAATACTATTATGAAACCAATACATAATCGCCTACACATTCGTATGAATGATAAAACACAACTATAGTCCATAAAGGAGGGAAAAGAGGGAGAAGGGAGGGGAAAGGGGAGACCACCAGAAGGGAGGGGAGGGTATTTGTTGGGACCTCACCTAATGTGCACAATGCAAGGGTACATGTTGAAACTATTAAGAGTATAAATGTCTTAACACAACAAAGAAGTGAGGTGAAGGTTATGTTAACCAGTTTGATGTAAGCATTCCAAATTGTATATAAAATCAACACATTATATCCCACAAATGCATTAATGTACACTGTTATGATTTAATAAAAAAAAAGAAAAGAAAAGAGAATTCTTCAGGTGTATCAGAACCAATTGAAACATTGATTGATTGAATAAAGATTCATTCAATCCTTCATTCTATTGTCCAGATGGAAGAAAAGCCGTGCTTGTTTCCACGCATAAATAATATTTTCCTTAATATCAACTTTTTAATACACAATATCTGGCATTGAAGTAAAAATTATCAGACACACAGAAACACACATACACACACACACAAATAAACTCATGTTAAAAGACTTGGAGATGGCCCAGATGCTGGGAACTATCTAGCTGTGTTACTATGTTAAGGAATTTAATAGAAAATGTAGACACTGCATAAAAAGATGAAACACTTTGGAAGAGCTGAAAACTATTAAAAAGATAACCAAAATACTAGAAATGAGAATTATAATATCTGAGATATTAATTAAAACTTAATCAAAGTATACAGTACATTGCTAAATGTGATTCACACCATCTAAACTGATGAAAATCAAGAGAAATGTGGTGAACTTTTTATTATGCTGGCCTTTAAATATACATATTTACACATTTCAATAAGAGAGAAAGTGTAGAACCTAAGTGAGCACAAATTTTACAAAATTGTTTGCGTTCTAAGAAGTATTCCCTCGTCCAGATTTTTAAATGCCAGGTATTTAAATTTCTATTTTCTGTGTATTATACCCAAAGTCACTCTTTCTTTTTGTATTCTGAAATGTATAACCACAGCCAGCTTTGCAGAGCACACCAAATGTGAAGTCAAGCGAGTCTTTGTTTGACATCCAGTTTGTCTGGCATCTGACATTAGCATTGCTAAGTACCTGATTGTGAATGGCTACCAGCTCAGATACTGTACCTCATTCCTGGAGTCCATTTTATCTTAAAGGAAGGCAATAAAAAGCATTTCACAAAACATACATTTGATTATGCAAATTAACTTGAGTTCAGATAGATACACACATAGATAGACATATTAGCAAATAAATTACAGAAAGCAAAAGTTGTGAAATGTAGATGTAGTTTAATAAATATAACATTGGAATCTTTGATATTTTAAATATGATTTTGTTTTTATGTTTAGGCTGGATATATTCAGTTTTGCCTAAGGAAAAGGGATGGAGTTAGATATTCTCTCAATGTAAGCCATCCAACAATATAATAATGAAGAAAATACTATGTCCAAAAGAAAGTCACAAAGGAAAGGCTGCAACCTGACATTGCAGGATAAAAAGTAGGAGTAAAAAACTTCAAAATATGGAATATAACAGAGGGAGACTGATTAGTCAAAAAATATATACATGGACAAATATGTATATGTCCAATTGTATACACAGTGTAACCCTCAAAATTGCAAGCTTTAAGGATGAGGCTGTGTGAGTAGAACTTGCTGAAAAGATTCTGTGGAGACAGGATTGGCAAGCAGTGATGGGCTACATCTGGTGAATGGGAACAGCCTCCATAGAGTAGGTGTGCACGGGAGGCCTACAGGAGGGTTTACTTGATTTGATCACACACGAGCAGGTGATTGTAGAAGGTGAGGACAGTCAAATAGGTGCAGTCTAAAGAATAGAATAAGATATTTGAAACTAGAAACATCTGGAATCTACCTTATATTTCTGAGATTTGTATGGAAGTGGCTAAAACAACTTTGGAGTGGGATCATTCAGTAAATCTCTTTCTATCTTCAGGATTCATTTATGAATAGTTACTACTAAATTCCCTGACAGAATAAATCCATCTTATTAAAAAGTAATCAGATTCTTATCAAAGGTAAAGCTGAAAATTTACAGGGTAAATTTTGCCTTAAAATTGCTCATTCCACTTTCCTTTCTAAATTGTAGGGATAAAGTACAAGATCTAAAATTGGGAGAGAGTGATGATGCTGCATCAGTGTTTAACGAAGAGGAAAGGAAAAAAGGAAGGGAAGAAGGGAAGTCGAGAGGGAGAGAAGAAGGAAGGAAGGAGGGAGGGAGGGAGGAAGAAGGAAGGAAGGAAGGAAGGAAGGAAGGAAGGAAGGAAGGAAGGAAGGAAGGAAAGAAGGAAGGAAGGAAGGAAGGAAGGAAAAAAGAAATAGAAATTGGTAAGATGGTCATTTCCAGGACTTCAGAGTAGGCTGAGACATGTACTCTGTGAAGTGTAATTTCAATCTTGAAGCACTTTGGGGGGTGATTTCAAGTTTAGGTTTAATCTGGTTTAGAAATAAAATGGTAAACCAAATACACTTTCAATACTCTTATCATCCTGTGATAGCTTGTGATTCTATCTGCATTATTCTTTTTTTTTTATTGTTAAATCATAGCTATGTATATTAGTGCAATCAAGGGGTACAATGTGCTGGTTTCATATATAATCTGAAATATTTTCATCAAACTGTTCAACATAGCCTTCATGGCATTTTCTTAGTTATTGTATGTAGACATTTGGATTCTGGATTTAGTAAGTTTCACCTGTACCCATTCTAAGATGCACCCTAGGTGTGGCCTCACCCACTACCCTCCCTCCACCCCAACCTCCCCCCTCCCTTCCCCTCCCTTGGCTCTTTCCCCATATTCTTTTTTCTTTCTTTCTTTTTTTCTTTTTTCTTTTTTTTTTTTTTTTGTAAAGACGGAGTCTCACTTTATTGCCCTTGGTAGAGTGCTGTGCCATCACAGCTCACAGCAACCTCCAGCTCCTGGGCTTAGGCAATTCTCTTGCCTCAGCCTCCCTAGTAGCTGGGACCACAGGCACCTGCCACAATGCCCAGCTATTTTTTGTTGCAGTTTGGTCAGGGCCGGCTTTGAACCCACTACCACCACCCTCAGTATATGGGGTCAGCGCCCTACTCACTGAGCCACAAGTGCCACCCTCCCCATATTCTTGTGCTATAGTTGGGTTATAGCCTTCATATGAAAGCCATAAATTAGCTTCATAGAGGGCTGAGTACATTGGATACTTTCTCTTTCATTCCTGAGATACTTTGCTAAGAACGATATGTTCCAGCTCCATCCATGTAAACATGAAAGAGGTAAAGTCTCCATCTTTCTTTAAGGCTGCATAATATTCCATGCTATACATGTACCACAATTTGCTAGTCCATTCATGGGTCGATGGGCACTTGGGCTTCTTCCATAACTTAGCAATTATGAATTGGGCTGCAATAAACATTCTGGTACAGATATCTTTGTTATATTGTGATTTTTGGTCTTATAGGAAAGGAATTACAGGATTGAATGGCAGGTCTATTTTTAAATCTCTAAGTATTCTCCGAACATCCTTCCAAAAGGAACGTATTAGTGTGCATTCCCACCAGCAGTGTAGAAGTGTTCCCTTTTCTCCACATCCACGCCAACATCTCTGGTTTGGGGATTTTGTTATGTGGGCTACTCTTACTGGGGTCAGGTGATATCTCAAAGTAGTTCTGATTTGCATTTCGCTGATGATTAAGGATGATGAGCTTTTTTTATGTGTCTGTAGATCATGCGTCTATCTTCTTTAGAGAAGTTTCTCTTCAAGTGCTTTGCCCACCCTGAGATGGAATCACTTGTTCTTTTCTTGCTAATACGTTTGAGTTTTCTGCGGATTCTGGTTATTAAACCTTTATCGGAGGTATAACCTGCAAATATTTTCTCCCATTCTGAGGGCTGTCTGCTTGCTTAACTTACTATGTTCTTGGCTGTGCAGAAGTATTCTTTAAGCAAAATCATGATAGATGGAGGGAGGGTATAAACATTCTAAAAACTACATATTTTGAGATCCTAACTTCTCATCTTCAGTTACATAAGAATACACCTAAGAAATCTAATCATATTTCAATGACCCTTCAAAATAGCTATTTGGCATACAAGAAAAAATTCATCTGTGTAAGTGCAATAGTGAATTGCATCTTCATTGTCAATGTGCTTACTCCTGAATGTGTGTTTTCTGCATATGGAAAAAATAGAATTTCTTTTGCAAACTTCAGCCTGTGTTCTCAGTGGTGTATTTGGGCAAAGGCAAATGTCCTAACCCAGAGATCTTCAACAAAAGTATGCACTGCCTAGAGACACTGCCATTGGAGAAACATGGCACAGTGGACTGCCAAGAAAACAATCAGCATCCAGGTCTGAGTGAAGATTGTTCCTCGTGTATGAAACATACCTTCCCGTGACTCTCACTGCCTGCATACATTTCACTATGAAAACAAACGCTCATTCTGTTTACTACTTCCTTCTGTAAAAAAAAAAAAGAAGAAGAAGAATTAACTAATAGAATACAACTTGTTCAACTCTAAATTTTACACAGTCACCTATCTAGTCCTGTTCATTTATTTATTAAGCAATTATTTATGGAGGAAAACAGTGTCATAGTAGGTGTTATGACACTGAGAAGCATTTTGAGTCATCCAAGTTAGAATGTATGAGTGGGTTAAGAGAGAAGATACATATGGAAATTTGAAAGGCAAGTAGGACTCGAAATCCCTGTATGATACAGATTTTATTTTCACACGATTGCTCAATCTGAATAAAGAAATGGGTGAGATTTTAACAAATATGTATTAGGTTAATTAACATTAGCTGATATAACAAACAGCAATCTCTCCTCCCCATGAACTCTCAGTGGCTCAATAAAATTAAAGTTTCTTTCTCACTCCATTCACAGTGCCATGCAGGTCAGGCAGCTTGATTGACACATTTTGCTAAAATAATAGTTAGAAATAATAAAATACACTGTTACCTCTCTGTTTAGCACCATCATTGGTTAAAAAAAAAAACCTCTGACATTGGTGGTTAAATCTAATTTTCTGTCCTTACTGTTTCTTAACAATTATGGTGCACTTCTCTGCTCTCTTGCCTTTCCCAAATTGTTGTTTTAAACCTTCTTTCTCCCTTCCAATCTGTGGAATCCTTTTACCTATGTGCATTCTCAGCTGATGATCTGGTGTTTATTTGACTAAGACCATTTAAGCCACCACCAGAGAAGTCCTCTAACTCTCACCACCTCGATTACCCACCTGTGGCATCTCTATGTGTATACTCTGCCCTTCTTTCTGAACTGTGGATTACTGCCCAAGTTCCTGTCTAAGGCCATTCCAGCAATTCTGCCCTGGATCTTCTCTGCTACTGAAGGACACTGTCTTTCCTTTCTCTTCTCCTTTATTTATTTCCTTCCCTGTACTTATGCTCTTATTTCTCCCATCTTAAATAAAATCTTCTCCCTACCTCAATTTTGTCTTTATCTATCATTTCTGTGCCCCCTTCATAACAGAATTCCTCAAAACAGGGCCCACACTCAGTTTTCAGATCTTCTCTTCTCACATTTGCTTAAAAGATCTCTACAATCAAGTCTCATCTATACCAGTCTCCCAACCCACTGTTCACAGTTAATCAATTCTCTGTCCTCATCTCAATTTATCAGCAGCACTTAACACAGTTAATCAAACTCTGATCTTTGAAATACTTTATTTTTCCAAAAACATTTTCTGGACATTAAGATCATGTTGCTACTCTTCCCCAAACCACACTAATACTTCCCCATCTCGCTTACAGGGAAAGCCAAATTCTTACAAGGTCCCACGTAATCTGACCTTCCAACAACTGTCTGACCTGCCCTTCTTCATTCTCGCTCCCCCTTCCTCCTCCCGCCTCGCCCTCATTTCTACCCAACACTGGAGTCTCTACAGTTTCTTGAGCACTTTCATCATACTCCACTTCTAGTCATCTCGTGGGCTTTTTTGTCTGCCTGAAACTTTCCGCTCTCAGAGAAGCCCTCTCAGTCTAATTCTCATACCCTGACATCTTTCCTACTACCTTATTAAATTGCAGAAATCTGTTTTACTTTCTTCCTAAGCAGTTATTTTCTAAAATACGATATACTGTACTTAGAATGATGCATGTTCACTATCTACTCTAACTCAAATATAAGCTCTCATAGGCTAATATTTTCATCTACTGCACTTCATCTGCTGTCTCCCAATCCTAGAACAATGCTTAGGGTTCCCTAAAAGCTTATGGCACAGAGAAGGCAAGACTTAAAGACTTTTTCCCATAAAATTGTTCAAGCAAGGAAGGGGGGATGATCCAAATGTCATGGCAGAGAGACTGAGCTCATTGAGCATGGAGAAAAGTAGAGCTGTGGAGAATAATTGGAGTTATTGCAATTTCCCAGGGGCAAAAGGATGAAATACATGCCCCCCAAACTATCATAATGTAAAGTTTGTTAGAACATAAAGGAAATCAAAAGGCAAAAGACATTGTGAACAAAACCAAATAAGATTCGGTAACTGTGAGTGCTGCACAAATTAAAAAAAAAAAAGAAAGAAAAGAAAAAGAAAAAAAAGACTTTGGAGAGAAAAAAATTGATAAGAAGTCATGAAGAAGAATACTGCAAAGAATGAAAAGAATAAAATAACAATTTGAAAATTGTATGTTGAAAAATAAAAGATCCAGTACACGCTGGCTAGCATGGTAACCATAGTTGTAGGACTGAAGACCAGAACAAAGCAGAGTTGGAAATGGAGACATTTAGGGTTCTCCTTCTTAATTCAGGGATGTTTATTATTTAGTTGTTACTTAGATTATCAAATTGGATATTTATTTGCCTACATAACCTAAGGTAGTTGGTCAGTTTTGGGGCATGTTCAGAACGTCTTAGTTTTTCCTGACCCGGGAGCCAGTTAATCTGCCTGAGTCCCCTGTCCGGCCCCTCTCCCAGATATCGCCCCCAATTGCAGCTATTCTACCAATCCGTGCCCAGAGAGATGCTGCACATTAGATCTCTCAGCCAGCCTGGTGGCTCTCTCACTATCCTTCCCTGAGACTGAGCCCTGGTGCATGGAGCAGTGATGGGTACAGAACCTCATGCCCTCTCACCACAGCTGGGCTTTTTCTTTCCTTCTCCATTTCTCCTGCCTCCATCTCCCTGTCAATAGCCCTGATGCAGCATGGAAAAACAAATGCCTCTTTTTTCTCTCCATTGTATTATTTTCAAATAAACACTTTTTATTTCTTCAGGTCTTTTGACATTTCTAGCCAATCCTTTTTAGAAAATTTAAAATGCTTTGTGTCTTTCAGGAGCATGGTTTCTTCAAGTGAAAGCCTTGGCTAAGATGTGATGTCATTGACATGAACTTTAAAATTTGTTTAAATACTCAGCTAAGTTCTTAGTTCCAGCTTATCATCATGCACCTTTCAGATGAAGAGAAGTGACTCTGAGACCAGAAGAGAAACACATGGGTAAGAAACATTGGAGACAGCTCTGAATATTGTCATATTATATCGACATTCATTCGTTTTTACAACAAATGTTTGGCTATGGTCCTCTGGCTTCCCGATATGGTCCCTTCCTTTCTGAGGATATTCATAGATACATTACACTTACATAAACATCCATTGTCAGTGTGTATGTCAGGGTACAAGTCCCCTTCTCAAACTCCTCAATGTTTTTGCAAATGCTTAGCAAGTTCTTGTTTACCTCTTCCCGTCTGCTCTATTTTCCTTTTCCCACCACGTCTTGATTATGCAGTTTATCCTAAAACCCCTGTGGCTGTTCATCTTTCTCTGCCCTGTATCACTCACCAAAAGGTGATATATTACTTTTGCTTTTTAATTCTTGACATCAGCACCAATGGGTGAATGATGTGTTAACAGCTATTTTAGTGAGTTTGGTACTACTTTAATGTACATGATGGGGAGGAGAATTTCAACTTTGTGCAGAATAAACAACTGAAGACTGACTATTCGATGCCAATGTTTTCAACATATATTGAGCCATTTTCCAACATAAGGAATTGCTGCCTTGCCTTGTCCCCATTGGCCTTGGTTTAGTGCCTTCTTCGCCATCTTCTTCTCATGAGCTTTTCTTTTCTCTCTCTCTCAATTTTTCTCTGAGTCTCAGAATTCCCAAATTTTTCTCTAACCTTCTCACCAGTGAAGATTAAAAACTCCTGTCTCTTTCCCCTTCCATCTCCTATCTTTCTTTCTCTCTCACTTCTGTTTTTTATTTCTCTCTCCTTTATTTCTCCTTCACTTTATTCTTCTCCTTATCTTTCTCCTTCTTCTTTTTCATCATCCTCTTCCTCTTTTTAAATTTTTTTTTTTTTTTTTTTTTTTGCAGTTTTAGGCCAGGGTTGGGTTTGAACCCGTCACCTCTGGTGTATGGAGCCAGTGCCCTACTCCTTTGAACCGTCGGAGCCACCCTCTTCCTCTTTTTTTAGCACAACTTATTCCCTCTTACTTAAAACCATTCACCTACGCTATATATCCCTGGGAAGAGGTTCTTCAATTTCAAAAGTGAAAACTATCATAATATTTTTTCCTAAAAGAAAAAGTGAGCAATTCTATATCTGAGTAGAATTCTATCTTACTCTTAGATCAAAACTTTTCCGGTTGTACTCAGTTTTTACATTAACTACTTTAGCTCCATCACAGATAGATACATAGCTGCATACACACATACATGGATACATAGATATGTACATATATGATAAAAACAAATAGATAAATATACACACATGTGGTAGGTTTTTTTGTCCTCTGGATCTCTGCCTACTCTCTGAAGGGTAGTATCAAGTATGCGTCATTCAAGGAGTGATGACGAAAGTGATTTCTGGAGGAAGAGTAAGAGTTTGCAAAGCCTAGCTGAATCCTTTGGACTGGTTGAGGTCTCCAAAGAACGACATTTTTATTAAACAAGGATCTAGGGTTAAGAATTCCATGTCTGAAAGTGGTCCAAGATTCCTAACTTTGGAAAATTTGCATTATTTATTGGAACTACAATAACATTTAAACATTTTTGTGAAAGCGTTTACGATTTACGATTATGAAAGTACGTGGGCTCTGTTATTATAACCAAATTTAGGTAGAGAGGTTGCTGAACTAATTTAGCCTTATCTGAGCATAGCTGGGAAATGTCAGAGTTTCAGGAATATTGATTTTATACTGTGGTCTATAAAAAAGGGATAAGTCATGACATGATAAGGGGTAACATCTATTTTGTTGAGATCGCATGCTTACTTATAATCAGTTCAACACATATTTTAAAGTACATTATGCAATACATTAAAAATAATTATTTGGAGACAAATTAAGCCATAACAGCCTCAAATCAGTTTGCCCACACAGTTAATATGTTGATTAATGTCCTGTTAAGACTGAGACACTCATTTTTATCTCATTATTCAACCCAGTGTTTTCCCACAGCTATTGAATAAAAATGTAATTATTGCTCTAAATTATGTTATTATTAACTTTCACATGGTGTTTCTTGATAAACAGCAGCACAAAATAAAGGCCCGTGAGGAGCAAGTCAGTATAAAACCCATACCTGTATATGGATCCATTCACTATTATGTGTTTCACCTGATGCTGGAAAGAAGAAAGTATTTTTCCTTACAGAATTACAATCAAGAGAATGTGATATTAAGGGTTTTAAATATTGATGTCACAAATCCTGCATTTATCAAATAAAGTGAAGGTGACAATAATTACAAATATTGAATTTTGTTCTAAAAAATCTGTGTGTAAAGACAAGTCTCTTCTCATGTGCCCACATTTATGGATTCTTGACAGAGTGATCAACACAAAGGTCATTCACCCCAATATTGCCATATTCTCTTCTAATATCTGAAGTTTCAAAAGGAGTATTTCTTGGTGACCTTTATCTAAAACAAACATGACTTCAGAAACAGACCTCTGGGATCAGATCTGCACCTGTGTACTTAAACGGGATCTTTTCTTCCTATATCATGTCGGAGATATTATACAATGCAGAATCACAAAGCATTTTGGAATTCTTTAAAGATAATGTATCAATTCTCTGTATGAGTTTTATAACTAAGGTGGGCCTTTTCAGAGTTACGCTTTTGACATTATTGTTATGCAAAATGGCATTTTCACTCACTAATCCTCATAAGAACACTGAGTGCTACCCAATAATGTTATCACATCCTGAGTTCGATGGCTGCAGTTTCTTTGGCTTGATTATTAAAAAGGATACAGTGTTAAAGCATTTCCATTTATACAGAAGTGCCTATATTTTAAACAATTTTAATGATATGCCAAGAAGCTAATAATCTGATAAATAAACATCAGTGCTGACATCTCATAACAGGTGAGGGTAAAGGCCTGAAGAATAGCAGCATTTAACCAAGAAAAGGTCTGTGAACTAGGAGACCAAGGTAGTATCCAGACCTTCAGAAAAGCACTATTGGCAAGAGTGCCGAAGACATAGAATGAAGTCAGCAAAATTTAGGATCAAGTAGATAAAAAAAGAGATAACACAAGAGATCAAAATGAATATAATCCCTGCTGCTTTAGGTTATAGCTAGGGTACCCATAAGCTAATTAGGTCCCAGGCCTATCAATAACTCTTCTTGTATTCTCAAAAATTTCCTGAGTTGAACAATGAATTATATAGTCACCTAGTTATCTCGGAAATAGCGTGTAAACTGGAATATGAGTTCTGCCTCAAACATTTATTAACTATATGATCTTGTTTAAGAAGCATGAACTTTATGGTGTGAGATAGTGATAGAGATTATATGCATTGATCGTTTTGGTTCTATTTCCTTAATCACGTCAATGTTGTATGCATTAATTTCTCATTGCAATTTTGTGAGGTAGGTATAATTTAAATCTCCTTTGTAGAGCAATTTAGTTCCGAAACTGAAATTCAAGAGAAGAGATGAAAAAAGTGTGAATAAAGTAAAAGAAATTTTTCTTCGAAAAACAAAAGTATAGCTCAAAGTGAAACCTGAGCCAATTGGCTGGTCAAGGCCACCTTCTCAACCAGTGCATACTGCAACCTCCCTGGATAATACTGTCTTCCCTGCATACACTATATGGTTGGTGTAATGATAGAAGACATCGTGTATAAGAAAAGAACCTTAAGTTCAAACCCCCAACTCAGGTTAATGATAATTATTTTTTCTGATATGAATGTTAATCCACAAGTTTATTATGTAAGAAAAGTAATTTTTAAAATATTTCCTTGAACAATTAATATTAATTTTGAACTCCCACTTCCCCCAGCTTTATACAGTTCTTGGGAACTTACAGTGTCATAGCCTCAGGAAGTTATGGTTGTATCTGGCCTTTGATGCCACCATTTACACTGGCATCCACCATGGGGACTGCTATTCTCCATAGTTTTTGAAGGTCATTGCTACTTTATCTTTTGTTCTTCTCTGGCCCAAAGATCCATTTTATTCCCTCACTGTTATCTATTACCTCATCCCTGCTCTAGTGGATGGAGTGACTCTATAGATACCCGCCATGCCTGTATGGACAAGGAAACTATGTAGCCATCTCAACCATCACATGGCCATTATTATACTGGATCTTGACATCTGGAGAAGCAATGTGTACTTCCATCTGCTCTAAGATCCCTAAGAACTTCTGGATTTTCTGTTGTTTCATCACCCAACATCAACAGGGCATCCCTCTTATGAGTGATAGAGACAAAGACTCCTTTATCAGAGATCCTGAAGTATTTAACTAAGGACTGTTGCCTCTGTCTAATGCTACTGGTCTCCTTCCAACCTTGTCTAGTCTTGGCTCAAGAAATATTTCTCAGCTTGGTCCCTGTGACTCAAGCAGCTAAGGCACCAGCCACATACACCTGAGCTGGGGGGTTCAAATCCAACCCGCGCCCACCAAACAACAATGATGGCTGCAACCAAAAAATGGCTGGGCGTTGTGGCAGGTGCCTGTAGTCCCAACTACTTGGGAGGCAGAGGCAGGAAAATTGCTTGAGCCCAGGAGTTGGAGGTTGCTGTGAGCTACAACAGCACTCTACCCAGGGCAACAGCTTGAGGGTCTGTCTCAAAAAAAAAAAAAAAAAAAAAGAAGTGTTTCTTATAAATCATCATATTCTTCTAAATGCACTGCCTTCAAATTTATTTTTATTTTCCCAAGGACTTAAACTTTTGAAATATAAAAGACAAAGATATTTATTCATCTCTAGTTCTTTCCTGAGCCAATGAGCATGAAATTATTTAGCTAACAAATGATTCAGAGAAAAAACTCATATCCAATAATACTTTTAAAGAGCTAGCAGCTATAATATTTACAAAGGCTATAGTTTCTTTTTTCCTAAATTTTAGGGTCCTAGAAGTTCATTAAAGCATCAGTATCTCCAATTATTAGGAAAAGTAGCTTAAGGGAAATTTCAAGGGAAAATTGTTACTGGTAAGATCTTGGTATTTCCGTACTCTTCAATGACTTTTAATTTGGTCTTTGTCTTCCCCCTTCAGCACAAAGTTCCCAAATAGGCATTCTGTAAACAATGTGTTTAATCATCTGTAGAAGATGAAAAAATTGGAGAAGAGATGAAAAATGTGTGAATAAAGTAAAAGACATTTTCCTCCAAAAAACAAAAATATAGCTGAAAGTGAAAATCCATGTGTATGTCTAATTAATAGTAAATATTCACACAAAAACTAATATAATAAAAATCTATCTAATTTTTAAATCCCTTAAATATGAAACTATTATATTCAGGATGCTAGATTTGGGCTGAAACTTACTTATGTAAGTATATATACTTATAAATAAATGTAGATACACATACATATATATGTACATTGTAAAAAATTAGTTTATATAGCCAGTTGATATTAAAGTAAATACATTTATGGTTACAGGGCTCAAATATAATTTCACCACAATATAGCCAATGCCATTAGTAATTTATGTGGCTACACAGTCCTTTTTCTCTAAGTCAGCTACAAATAATCATGAGTCCTTTTTCTTAGGGCCTAAAAGAAGTGACAGGAAGGTACCTATGTCCTAAAACAAAAGCAACAAAATTGCTTCTATCTTTAACACTATAATGATTTTCTAATTTTATGACCTCTTCCCACTCCTCATAAGCATTGCTTATGTTTACTTACACATGTTTTTCCCTTTCCCTAACGAAAAAAAAATGTATGGCTCATGACTAGGAGTTGAAGGTGAAAGATGGAATATAATTTGAATATAGAACAAAGATTGGAGTCTTGACCTGAGAAACATGATATGACTTTAATTTTAGATTATTTAAGAACTTTCCCATGTGCACATAATACAAAATGAACATAGATCTTGCATTTCTTTGGATGCTTATTATGTATGTAACTAATATAGCTTTAATGTTATATACCCTTAAAATTAATAGACAAGCTCCCGAAACATGTGAGCAGGGATGGGATACAGTTGAATTATTTGAAGGCCATTAATGAAAGAGTAGTTATCTGTCCCTCTCTTTTTCATTCAAATGGAGTTGTCATGTAATTAAATAACAATGTCACCTACCACATACAATTGGACTTAATACTTGGGCTGTTTTGCAAGTACTAAAAAGGCTTATTTCCTATCTATGTCAGAATTGCAGAAGTTAAGTGTCAAAAATAAGCAGGGCTTTCATTTTAAAGTGAGCTTTTGATGGTAAGCATCAAAATCAACATAATGGCAATTATCTTCACACTGATATTTGAATTCTAATCATAATAACTTCAGGAAGAGTTCATTTTCATTTTCATTCTTCATTTGACCAAGACCTGGAAAGCGATTCCTAAAGACCTACTCGGTCAGTTTCTAGACAGACAATTTCAGAAGACTTCAATGTGTTTCAACAAAATCAAATCCATCCTCAAATGAAGATTTTCTGTCCTTGAAGAAATCTAAATTGCATATTATTCAACATAATAATACTTATTTGAATGCTTATGTTTTTGCATCTTTAATGTCATATTACATTATAACCACACCTTGTTTATTTAAAAAGATTTCTCTCTACATAGTCATGTTTTGGCTTTTTGTCTACGTATATGCTTTTCAAATAAATGGGAGAAGTAGTTTCAAAATCTAACTATACATCAGCATCTGTGGAAGGTTTCTTCAAAAATAGCTTTTAGAGATCCATTTTGTGTGCAAATCCAAAAACCTAATACGAAATTTAGGTCAAGCATTTAAGTATCACCGTCTAGGATCCTGTAAGGAGATTTTCTTAGGGTTGAACATGTTCAAGAACTGAACCAGTCTTTCGAAACCTAATAATAATTCTCCTTACATTTTCCTTTTCCTATTAAAGATACTACTGATCCCTTGGCTTTGTAAAATTCATTATATTGGTGCCATTTTTCTCAACTCTTTTTAACATCTTAAATCCAAACCATCATAATTTATTAAGTATTTCGTTTTTTCTGAAGTCATGACTAGTCTTCTCCTATTAAAAAAGCAGGTCACGCCAACAAACAAAATATTCGTATTATATAAGATCCCTGGTGACAGTAAATCCGAAGATTCTGAGCAGAAATTACAAAAACTGTAGGTCAAAAAAGGATGTTCTGGATATAGAGATCTAGTCCAAGAAAGCAAGGCTATCTTTAATACCCTAAAAAGATGCCTGGGACATTGAATCAGGAACTAGGGTAAGAATCTCTCCACTGGACAGTGGACCACTGAAGATCCACAGTGCAGGGGCACTGGAGGAGCAGTTCCACTACGTTGAGCAGTTTAATTGAAATGATGATTGGGCCAAAGAAGCAAGACTATTTCTCAACCACCTAAGAGTTCAGCATATACTTAGCTAGGGGCTTGCCATCATGACTTCACATGTACATATTAGCTGTACGTATCTATACAGGCATTTTGTTCTTTTTGCTTAAGAAGGCTTTGTCTATTCTGGATCTTTTGTGGTTTCACATAAATTTTAGAATTATTTTTTCTATTTCTCTGAAGAATTTAATTGGTATCTTGATGGGGACTTCTTTGAATCTATAGATTAATTTGAGTAGTATGGGCATTTTACCAATATTGACTTTTCCACTCATTCCATTTTTTGTGTCCTTTTCAAATTCTTTCATCAATTAAACATTTTATCAATGTTTCATAGTTTTTATTGGAGAGATCTTTCAATTCTTTGGTTAAATTTATTCCTAGGTGTTTTATTTTATTTGTAGCTATTGTAAATGAGATTATGTCTATGGTTTCTTTTTCAGATTGTTTGCTGTTGGCAGATAGAAATACTACTGATTTTTGTATCCTACAACTGTACTGAATTTGTTTATCAATTCTAATAATTTTTTAAGTGAAGTCTTTAGAGTTCTCTAGATACAAGAATGTATCTCCTGCAAACAAGGATAATCTGACTTCTTCCTTTCCAATTTAAGTGCCCTTTATTTCTTTCTCTTGTTTGATTGCTCTAGCTAGGACTTTCAGTACTATGTTGAATGACAGTGGTGAGAGTGAGCATATTTGTATTGTTTCAGACCTTAGGGGACAGGGTTTCATTTTCCCCCATTCATGTACAGCTTTTACTGTGTTGAAGTGTGTTCCTTCTACACACATTTTTTGCCAGTTTTTAAAACGAAGAGACGTTGAATTTTATCAAATGCTTTTTTAGCATCATCTGAATTGATCATATGAATTGTCCTTTGTTGTTGATAATGATGTGTCACATTAGTTGATTTGTATATGTTGAACCAACTTTGGGATGAATCACACTTGATTATAATGAATAATCTTTTTAATGTGTTGTTCAATTCAGTTTGCTAGTATTTTGTTAAAGTTTTTTGCATTTATGTTTATCACAAATATTGGCTCAGAGTTTTCTTATTGCTGTCTCTTTGATTTTGGTATCTGGGTGGATACGGGCTTCATAGTTTGGGAGTATTGCCTTCTCCTCATTTTTTTTTGGACTCATTTAAGTAGAATTGGTATTAATTCTTTGAATATTAGTGCCGGTCAGTAGTGAAGCCATCAAATCCTTGGCTTTTCTTTGATGCGAGACTTTTTATTACTGCTTCTATCTTGTTATTTGTTACTGGTTTATTCTGGTTTTGTATATCTTCCTGGTTGATTGGTTGTATGTGTCTAGGAATTTCCATTTTATATTGACATATAGTTACTCTAAGTCATCTTTAATGATTCTTTTAATTTTTTGCAGTATGTTTTAATGTCTTCTTTTTCATCTTTGATTTTATATACAGTGGGAATTCCATAGCTGACCACCAACTTGGTACACTGACCACCTCAAGTTGACCTAATTTTCATAGATGGGACATGCACCCCAGGTATGTACCAGTACTGTATGCCTAGTGCCTTATGTTGACCTCCTCTGTATGTTGACTGGTTTGTTACAGTTCCTTTAAAGAGGTTCTACTGTATTTGCATCTTCTCTGTTTTCTTCTTAGCCTGAGTAAAGGTTTGTCAATTTTATTTATCTTAAAAAAAATTTAATTTCATTGCAATTTTGTATTTTTTTTATTTCAGTTTCATTTATTTATGATATGATAATTATTTCTTCTACTAACTTTTGGTTTTGTTTGCTCTCGTTTCTCTACTTCTTTAAGATGAAACATTAGGTTGCTTGTCATTTTTCTGCTTTCTTGACATAGGCACTTACAACTGTCCTCTTTCCTCTTCTACTTGTGCTACATCCCTTAAGATTTTAATAGTTTGTGTTTTAATTTTTAGAAAATTTCCAGTTTCCTTCTTGAATTCTTTATTGATCCACTGGTCATTCATCAGACTATTGTTTAATTTCCATGTATTGGTATATTTTCCAGTGTTCCTCTTGTTATTGATTTCTAGTTCTGTTCCATTGTTGTATGAGAAATATTTGATACATTTAATTTCTTTTGAATTTTTAAAGACTTTTTTTATGTTTTAACATATAGTGCACCCCTCAAGACAATCTGTGAGCTGAGGAAAAGAATGGGTATTCTGCAGATGTTGAATAAAATTTTGTAAATATCAAAAAAAAAAATTTGTAAATATCTATTAAGTCCATTTTGTATAGAATGCGGCTTAAGTTCAATTATTTTTGTTGATTTTTTGTCTGGATGATCTATTTAACACTTAAAGTGGGATGCTTAGGTCTCCAATGCTTATTGTATTGGACTCTATCTCTCTTTAACTCTGATAATATTTGGTTTATATCTCTGGGTTCTTCAATCTTGGGTGTATATATTTAGAATTGCAATATTATCTTCCTGAATGGACTCCTTTTTCATTATATAATGACCTTCTTTTTCTCTTTTTATAGTATTTGTCTTAAAATCTACCTTATCTTCCTGCTTTTTGGTTTCCATTTGCATGGAATATCTTTTCTTTCCCTTAAATTGCAGTCTAGATGTGTTTTTTTTTTTGGTAAACCAGGTTTCTTGTAGGCAACACACAGTTGGGTCTTTTTCTTTTCTTTTTTTTTTTTAAATCCTTTCACTCACCCTATGTCTTTTGACTGGAGAGTTCAGTCCACTCATATTCAATGCTTACCCATTGGTAGGTAAGGACTTACTACTGCCATATTATGATTTAATTTTTAGTTGTTTTGTGGTCATCTCTTTCTTTCTTTTTTTTTTTTTCTGTCTTCCTATGTGTAAAAGTGATTTACTCTGATGGCATGTTTTAATTGCTTTTCCTTTTTTGTGTGTCAATTGGAGATTACCATGAGGCTTACAAAAAATGTTTTATAACCAGTTTTTTAAAAAGATAACTCTACTTACATAAACCAATCAACCAACAATGGGTACTATGAAAGACACTCACCACATTAATTTCATCCCCCCTTTTACTTACTGTGGTTTCCATTTATATCTTTAATACTATCTATCTCTTAAAAAGATTTTGTAGTTATTCTTTTTAATAGGTTGTTATTTAGTCTTCTGACTCAATATATTAAAGACATATAACCTCAATTAAAGCAATATTTTGTATTAGTGTACTTACTATTACCAGTAAATTTTATATCATTAGATAATTTCTTATTGTTCATTAATGTCTTTTTATTTCAAATTGAAGAGCTCTTTTCATAGGACAGATATGGTATTTATGAAATCCTCCAGCTTTTTTTTGTCTGGGAAAGTCTTTATTTCTCCTTCATGTTTGAAGAATATATTTGCAGAATATAAAGTTAAGTGATTTTGTTTTTGAATTTTTTCCTTCTGTACTTTGAATATGACATGCTACTCCCTTCTGGCCAGTAAAGCTTTGGTTGAGGAGTCTACTGTCAGATGTATTGGGGATCCTTTATATGTCATTTTTTTTATTTTTTCTTGCTTTCCTTAGAATTCTTATTTTTTGCATTTTTTAAAATTTTCAAATTAAGATGAGAGTACAAATGTTTAGTCACATTATTTTCATTCCTAAAGTAAAGTTCTAGTGATAGTTGAGCCCTTCACCTAGGGGGCATGCTGAGTACCTTTCCCTGTGCACATTAGGTGAAAGCCCACCAATCACACTCCCTCCTCCCCTTTTCCCTTTTCTTCCTCTCCCCTTCCTGTTATTAGAATATACTTGTGTTTTTCTTTCATGTACAGTTTAAATGATGATGACAAATCAATCATAAATTTTCAAAACATTAAAAAAATAAACAAAATTTAGCGTTAATACTAGTTTGTTAATTTGCTAAAAGTAGACCTAATTTTAAGTAAAAATAAGACTCATGGCATTAATAATATGTACATTTATCAAGCTGTCTTTCACTGTCAGTAGTATAATTGGTATGACATTGTAAATGCTGAATTAATCTGAAAAAATAATATTTAGAATAATGTGAAAATAAGCAGGAATATTTTGAGAAATCATCTATAGAAGCAAAAGAAAATATACTGAAAATGACAAGACTAAAAATTGTTGATTGAGAATGTTCAAAAATTTTTCTAATATAGGTATTAGTGTTCATATTCTGAGTATATTAGTAATGTATATATAATGTTGAAATTTGGAAAATAGAAAGCATATAAAGAAAAAAGTCTTTCACAATGTCAGTATCCTAAAATAATTGCTGTTGTCATGATATATTATGCTATTATATATAAGTTATAATAATATTTGTAATTTTCCTTCCAATCCTATTCCGTTTTTTAAATATACTTCTCTCCCAAATTGAGATTATACTCTGCATGTTTTTACCATGCTTAATTTCACTTAATATTATGTTATAAACATTTTCTCAAGCCATAAGGAATTCTTCTACCACATTGTGTTTGTTTGGGTTTGTCATTTTTACTGTAGTTTATGCATACATCATAATACATTTAAACATTTGTATAAAGCAAGACATTTGGGTTGTATCCGGTTTTCCAGTATTGTAAGTTAGCATTTCAATAAACCTGATTGTACTTATTTTCTTATCTATATTTCTAATCTTTGCCTTAACAAGAATTTTTGAAAGTAAAATTTTAGAATAAAAGGATACAAAATTTCATAGATTCTGGATACAACTTCTTTCCAAAAATTTATACCATCTCACTTACAAGGTGTAAGTATGCCTAACAAAATCACTGGGGAATTTTTTAGCTTACTTTTTAAAAAAAATTGATCTTATTTTATATCAAGAGCAGCATATTATAGCATCCATAAAGTTTCCAAAAACTTATTTATTCAACAAAAATGTCAATTTCCCCAAAGAAAAGACCAAGAAATTTCTATTTCTCTTCCCCCTCCAAAAAAATAATTGCAATTACCCTTTAAGGCAATCCAACTTTCCAATTTTCCTGGCACCTTTCCCCTTTTTTAGTTTCTCTAGCTCTAAAAATCTCTTCCAAGGAGGTTATGTGACATCTAAATTATTATCTTCCACTTACAATTCACTATTTTCTACCATCAAGTACTATGAAGTGTCCTCTATATCTAAACCTGTGTATTCTTTACCAAAGACAGCATCTTGACATAATAGGAAGAACATAAACTCTGCCTTGGGAAAAGAATTCTAGGCCCCTCCACTCGCACACTTGAGACCAAATTCACTGAAGGTAAACTTTCATATTCCAAAATAAATAATCATACCATCTCACAGGAATATTACAAAAGCTTAGAAAATATTGAGAAGATACATGGAATTGAATATCAACTAGCCACTGAAGACTGTCTTATTTTTGTGAGGTACACGTAAAAGTGCTATAAATGCTACTTCTAGAACCAAAAGAATCCAGTTGGAACTAAATAAACCACTTTCATTCCTTAGGTAAACTAGAAACATTCAATACAATTGTACTTTGAGGGTGAAACATAAATAGACTCTTGCAACTCAAAATTCCTTTACTTAAGTTTTTTAAAGAAATCTGTGCAGAAGAACAACATAAATTATGAACACCCTTTCACAAATCAGACAATGTTACTAAATTGGGTATGCCATTTCTGCAAAGGTAAGGTTGCTTCATTTGGTGTTAAGTTCTGTGCCAAAACTATATTGAAATTGATATTTATTGCTTTAAAAGAAGTCTGTGTCTATCAAATTGCTTCTAAGATGACATAGGCTTGTAGAAAGTTTTCTATATTCAATTCCAGACTCTTGTGTTCTCTAAAAAGTTAGAGAATTTAGAGTTTACAATTTTTCTCTGGTGGTTTGAAGACTGGAATGAAAGAAATATTTTCTAAACTACACCTGGTAAATGGAATTTCAGTGACAATAGTGTTCTTAATGAGTTTTAAAGGGAAGGAAAGGGATTGTGAATAATTTTGACACTGTCTTGTCTTTCACCCATTGCTGCTAATCTTTTGAAAGGTTTTCTATTTTTGACCTACATTCAGACAGACCCTGCTGTTTGACAAAGCTTGTTTTCAAGTCTGATTCACAAGAGCATTGCAGGGACTCTAAAGGATTGGAGGTAATTCTCCTAGAAATATAAAAGTTCCTGTTGGGTAATTAACTACTGCCACTGGAAACTTGAGATACCTAGAAATCTGCCTTTCCAGGATAGCATTACTCTATTGGTAGAGTGAAGGAAACAAAGCCCTTATCTCAGCATGTTCTTCACTGAAACCTGAAAGCTGTAACCTGTGGAGCTGAATCAATGGATCAATGGGGCATGAGAAAGCTAAGACAAACACTGGGAGCCAAGATGCAATTACTAGTGTCTGAACTAGCCTCCAGCAAGGAGGTACTGATGTTTGAATGATCCTGCAAACAATTCTTCTCGTAAGTGTCACTTCTTGTAAAATGGTGGATTTATGACCTGAATACTTGGTTGATTAAGATTCCTGCTTAATGTCTATTTCTGGGTTACTAAACTCTAACTTCTCTCCTGTGTCTGCAATGTGAAAGATATAATACCCTAATTATCACCTCTTCTTTGAGAGGCTGGCTGCCTTCTCCAAATTCTCAGTTTTTTTATACAATCTAAGTATGAATAGGGTATTTCACCCTGCTTCAACAGTGTCATCATTACGTGGTGGATGCCAGTAGATTAGATTATCATGAGACAATAGGCAAATTAATATTTAGGAAACCACATTCTACACTGTTATGTGTATGACTGAAAGATGGCCCGTATTAATAAACATTTTCTGGCTTCTCTGCATTAGGTTTCCAAGGAGGTGTCTTAGGCTGGCTGGCTCTTATTAATAACCAGACTCAAACTTCCCACTGCAAAAATTCCACTATATCGTTCAAATATAGCATTTTCCTGTGAGATTTCTTTTGAAATAAGAGTCCTGTTCCAGACAAAATGAAACAGACAAATAAAATCATACAGCAGAAACCATCTCCACTTACACCTTAGTTTTAGCTGATATGTATTTATTATTATTCAACAGTTGTGTGTTTCTGTTTCATTTTCAGTTTTAAATTTTATCAGTCTCATTCTAGTCCAGGGATATCAGTCATACTCATCAGTGTATCAGAGAAAATTAAATATAAAGAATTGTTAACCATGTATAAATAGGAACTACAAAGGCAAAAGAAAACTATTATAAATTACCAAAGAGGTAGTGACTACAAGAATTAGCTACCAACCTGAGAACTACAGAACAAAAGCAAGAGGTTAGAAATGTTAGTTTGGAAGAAAGGCCCTGTGGGACTGGAAGTCAGATATCTGAGGAGGGGATGCCAACAGACTAGTGGGTGTCTATAAGGGCCCTTACAATAAGACTGGTTCAGGGAATGAGGATGTAACTACAAGCTGAGTTCAACTGGAATGAAATGCTGTTGCTGAGGTGAAGAATATGATCTATTGTAGTCCCACTATGTCAGAAGATTGGATTCTCTTCCATTCCCCACCTCTTGACTGAGCCCTGAATACTTGCTGTCATCCCCTTCAACTCCTCCCCTCTTCAATATACACAGTACACACACAATATAGTCATATCATTATTTTAGTTTAATCTATCATTTCAGTATTTAGATTCTGTGTGTGTAAATATTCACAGTTGAGCCACCGTAATGGCTATAAATTACTTATAGATGAAACATTCCTTATCCCTGGAGTTAATCAATTCTTGGGTATTTTATTTCTTCACCTGGTTACTATTCAAGGTACTTCTCACTGGAGTACCCTCAGACTCTCAGAATCTCAATACCCAAACTTGTCAGGTGATACAGCTCCCCCCCACCCCCAACACATAACTACAAGTCCTTTCACTCCCTGGACTGCCTGTTCTGTGGTCTGTAGCACTGTTTTTTTGTTCTGGAATCTCTGTCACAATTGTCACCTGTCAGGGTGGCTCTACTCAGTTTCTCCCTGACATCCAAATTATGCCAATTCCATCAGCACCCCAAATATATCTAGATAGAATGTGTCCCTGATGCAGAACATAAAAAAGTCAGACATTGGACATTCCCTCCAGTCTTTTCTTTCTCTTGAAGGAGAAGCCACAAGTCAGAACTTTTCTGTTCTGTTGCTGAGCTGTGCTGGCTTGAGGGTAGAGGTTGATGTAGGTAAAATGAACCTGCTCTTTTTATCCATTTCAATATTATCATTATTTGTATTTGTCTGTACCATTTCAGTGTTATTATTTTTTTATTTGTATTTTAACTGGATTCTAGAATTCTCATAAAAGTATTTTGACCTGCACATATGTCATGTATAGTGTTACCTCAGTGTTTCTGTGGGGGAACAAAATCTGAGGATTTCTATCCCATCTTTCTAATATTATCTCCTTTGAATCCTTTAATATGTAAATTTAAGCTATTTTATTTAATGTGCACACTGAGATGTTTCACAAATTTTAAATCGATTTTTTAATTTAAAGTATTGTATTGTTTTGCTTTATTTTGAGACAGAGTCTCACTTTGTCATATATTTAAGGAATTGATTCTTTAAATGTCTGTAAATATGTTCATTTCTTCCCCATTTTGATAACATTTAGGTTTATATCGACTTCCAGGTTGGCAATGATTTTGCCTTGGCTCTTTAAAAGAATCAATGTATTATCCAGTGACACCTATTATTATTGCTGAAATTTTAATTATTATTACATTATTAAAAAGATTATATATATTTTCTGAAGTTTAAATTTTTTTTCCCTTGATCTTTGATACTGTAGCACCACTGAAATGTGACTGAGTGTGCACTTATTTTTGTTCATCCTTGGAAATTTTTAGAATTATTTTCTTTAATTCTGAAAAATTTTAGCTGTTTTTAGTTAAATATTGTGACTTTAAATTTTTGTTGTTGTTGTTGGGGATTCATTGAGGGTACAAAGAACCAGTTTACATTGACTGCATTTGTTAGGTAAAGTCCCTCTTATAATTGTGTCCTCCAAAAGGTGTGTCACACTTTTGAGACCCCCACACCCCTCTCTCCTTCCTTCTCTCTGCTCTCCCCTTCCCCTATCCCCCACCATGTAGTTGGTCATTAATTGTCCTCATATCAAAATTGAGTACATGGGATTTGCTTCTTTATTCTTGTGATGCTTTACTAAGAATAATATGTTCCACTTCCATTCATGTTAATACAAAAGATGTCAAGTCTCCATCTTTTTTAATGGCTGAGTAGCATTTCATAGTATACACATAACCACACACAGCTTGTTAATCTATTCTCAGGTTGGTGTGCAGAGAGTGGGCTGTGAGATAGCAGGGCCCTCACAGCCTGGGGAACATTTGGAGAATGAGCCCCCAACTGCTTCCATTCCCCAAACAGCCATGCTCCCTCTGCCCTCTGCCGGAAGTCACTGTAGTCCTTTCTTTGTCTAGTTAACTATGCAGAGATCCTTCAGACCTCTCCCTTCTTTCTCCTTGTCATATGCTAATGAAGTTGAGTAGAAACCACTAAGTCACATAGTTCTTTCTTTGTTTTGTTAACTACACAGAGATCCTCCTGACCTCTCCCTTCTTACTTCTTGTCATATGTTAATGAAGTTCAGTAGAAACTATTAACAAGATGATTTGTCTCTATTCCAGTCCTTTACAGTTTCCGATCATATTGTAAGTCCAAAAATATGTCTTTTGTTTATACTATTTCCCTGTAAAGAACTCTGTACAGATACTATAAAATAAAGCTGATTTTGTGCTTTGGTGCTGGCTGTAGCCATCAGCTCAGTCAGTCCTCTTGATCCCCTCTTTCATTTCTGTGTCTTCTCTTATGTTTTATTTTTTCTCATTCCTCACCAATTACACTCTGGTTTGCTCCCCTTCCCGTACTGGTTCATGACATTGGTGGGCATTTAGGCCGTTTCCACATTTTGGCAATTTTAAATTGAGCTGTGATTAAAAAGTCTGGTCCAAGTGTCCTTATGGTAAAAGAATTTTTTTCCATCTGGGTAGATGCCCAGTAACAGGATTTCAGGATCAAATAGGAGGTCTAGTTTTAGTTCTTTGAGGGTTCTCCATACTTCCTTCCAAAAAGGTTATATTAGTTTGCAGTCCCACCAGCAGTGTAAAAGTGTTCCCTTCTCTCCACATCCATGCCAGCATCTGCAGTTTTGAAATTTTGTGATATGGGCCATTCTCTCTGTGGTTAGATGGTATTGTTGCAGGAAGACAAGGCCCAACAGAGAGAAAGAGCACCCAAACACCACGTTTATAAGAGGAAGGGCTATATTCACCAGCTGGCTCTTATGGCATAGAAGAATTCCAAATGCTGCATAATATTCCATGGTATACATATACCACAATTTATTAATCCATTTATGGATCGATGGGCACTTGGGCTTTTTCCATGACTTAGCAATTGTGAATTGGGCTACAATAAATATTCTGGTACAAATATCTTTGTTATAATGTGATTTTTGGTCTTCTGGGTATATACCTAATAGAGGAATTATAGGATTGACTGGCAGATCTATTTTTGGCCACTGGCTTGGGTCTTTCCCTTTTTATCGATAGTCAAAAAGTTCTAACCCATAGGTACCCTTCTCATTGACCAGTTTGAATCAAGCAGGAGATGCTATTCCAGCCCCTACAGAACTACAGGATTTCACAGAAAGGGAAATTTCCAAGTTCCAGGAAGTTAAGTTCACAAATTTGTAAGAGCTGAGTTACCATGGAGAGGACCCTGCAGGTGTATCCTTGCGGTCTCCTTGAGAATACCTGTTCTCCTAGACCTCACCCTTCTGAGGTATCCTCTCTCATTTCCCCCTTTTGTGGCTCCAGTATATTTTAATTTAGGGTCTCAATATCAGCTTGTTTCTGCAGGTGCCAATATTAATTACTTTTCAGCACTGAGGTTTTAGGGACCGTGACTCTTCTTGGGTTCTCTACTCAGGCCTTAATAGTACCATGGTGGTGGGCTAATATACATATGAGTTTTTACTTTTCACTGTGTGACATTCTTCCCCCACTTTTCCCAAAGTCTAAATTCCAATTAAGACAGGTCCCTTGAGGAGTTCTCTCAGGCTTCAGCCATGCATTGACCATCCAGCTCCCAGTATGTGGCTGGAGCAGGGCATGTTGAGCATCTTACTTTTACTTCCCAAGGGGCAGTGAAGTCCTATTTAGCCAGCTGTGATGACTCCAGGTGAGCATTCCTTTCACTTTGCTGTGTTGCGTGTGGGCAGGATGATGGGGTAAAGTCCTTTCTACCTTGGTTTCAGGGACACCAGTTTCTGATTCTGGACCTAGACTTTGTCCCCTTGATCCTCCAGAGAGAAAGGATGTACAGACACAAAAGACTGAAAGTCCTTGAAGGTTGTTGCTCCATACGACTGGATTCCTGGGGGTACCATCAGTTCTTGGCACATGTTGAACTGGCTACAGGTGACACACTATTGGCTGATGGTTTTGGCCAGGGCTGCCAGGTTGGAGATGGAGATGTAGAGGTACCAGCCCAGCACCTTTATCAGAGACTCCTATTACCATGGTGGCTCCTAGAAGCTGGGGGACTGCTACTTGTTCATCTGGCATCTTTATTCATTCTCCCTCCATTTCCTGGCTCATTTTCACTGCCAACTATTCCTTCTTTTTCCAGGAGTAGATAGGTGAGAGCTACAGAATCCATGGAATGAGGGGAGTCACTTGTGACACCTGGTACAGCTTGCATGCAGCCTTTTTTGCCTCAGTACCAACCCTAGAGTTTCCTTTAGTGATGGTGGAAGCTTCACCAGTGATAGTGGAAGCATCTTGTTGATGTTCATGACAGTGCATTATTGCCACCTTCCAGGGTTTCTATACTGCCTCTAGCAACTGAAGTATCTCCTGCTGATACTTAATGCCCTTTTCTCCAGAATTTAATAGTCCCTTCTCCTTGTACAATGCCACACATACTTGGAGAGTCAGAAAAGCATTCACATTTTCCCCTTGATTTAGTTTTCAGGTCAAGGCAATTAACTCAGCCTTCTGAGCTGATGTTCCTTGGGGTAGAGGCTTAGCCTCTACAGTCTCTGTTAAGGTAACCCCTGCAAACCCAGTCCACCACTCATCTTGCACCATCATGTAACTGCTTCAGTCTACTTATAAGCCCCAGTTTGCATCTGTCCAAGACAGGACATACAAGTCAAGTCTGCTAGAATACACATTATCGATAACTTTCATACAGTCATGCTCAATCTCTCTTCCACTGACTAGAAGGAGCGTGACTTGGTTCAGGGTGTTCTTGCATGAGAGAGCCAAAAATGTTCCTTTGTGTTCATTAAAGTGATCACAGAATGTGGTACTTTCACTCTGAGATCCTGCCCTAGAGTCAGCTTATCAGCTTCTTGGAGAGCAGTAGCAGATAGAGCCCATAAGCATGGTGGATCATACTTTTGCCACTCCATCCAACTCCTTAGAGAGGCAAGCTACAGGCCCTGGCCAGGACCCAACCAGCTGGGTTAACACACCTACAGACATCTTTCCCCTCTCTGAGATATGTAGAGTGAAGGGCTTGGCCAAGTCTGGTAGCCCCATTGCAGGTGCATTTATCAGCCTCATCTTTAGTTGGCAGAAGGCATGTTCCTATTCTCCTCCCCATTCTAAGGGCTCTCCATCCTCTCTAGTTGCCTCATACAGGGGTGGCTTAGCCAAGATGGCAAAGCTGGGGATCCAAAGACAACAAAAGCCAACCTTGCCTAAGAATTCCCGAACCTGCTTTTGGCTTGTGGGTGTGGGAAGGTGATTAATGACCTGCCTCCATTCCATGCCTAGATTCCTCTCCCCCTGCTGGATAGTAAATCCTAGATAATGTACTTGCCACTGGCAAATCTGTGCCTTTCATTTAGACACTTTATAGCCACATACCTCTAGATGTCATAAAAGACAGTCCATGCCTCGGGCACAGCCCTCCTAGGTAGAGTGCCCTAGAAGGAGGTCATCAACATATTGCAGCAGCACACATTCTAATTTCTCAGCCGGGAATTTCTGGAGGTCATGAGCCAGTGCTTCTCCAAAAATCATGGGTGTTTTGAACCCCTGTGGCAATCTGGTCCATATGTGCTGGATCACAGTTTCTGTTTCTGGTCTCTCCCACTGGAAATCAAACAGCCTCTGGCTTTCTGGAGCCAGCCTTATACTGAAAATGGCATCTTTTAAGTCCAGGCAAGTGGGCCACTTGGCTTCTGCTGGCAGTAGACTCTGCAGAGTATACAGATTAGGCACAGTAGTTGAAGTGTTATAGTTGCACCATTTACTGGGAAATTCTCATTTTAGGTTTAATTTTTCCTGAGGTATTTATATAGACACAGTAGATAATGTTTAATACTGCATAGATTTTTTCCAATGTAGCCAAAAGGCAACCGATATTTCTTGGGTCTTAAGGCTTCAGAGTAAATATAACTACTGTATATAATTCTATACTCTTGGCCAGTCTCTTAGTCCCATCTAACAGATCAATTTAGTAAAACAGTTATGTCTCATTTTATGAGTTGACAGTACAGACAAGGCTGATATATAATACAGGTGGGCCACAGCCTCTTTTCTCTTTGAATCATTTTCTGTCTCCAATTTCTCTCTTTACTAAAGACAAATTATAGAACTAACTTATTTGCCAAGATAAACTATATCTTCAGTATACTGGGTCTGATTATTTGCATAAAGTGCAGTAAGAATAGTTATTGGCCATCTAGGCTGTTCTTTCCTTTAAAAATGGCTTTGCTGGAACCTTTTATAAGGAATCTCAGGCTAGACTTTCTTGAAAGCCTTTCAGAGCCCAGGTTTCATTTGTGCAATTAGATACCTGTGTACATGGGGTAAATTCCTCTTCTCTTGAGGTCCCCAAGCACATTTTGATTCCTGGACCTGTCAGCAAGCAACCTTTGTTACTTACCACAGATTAGGGAATGTTATTGATGGGTATCTGGCCAGTTTTCCAAACAGCTTTTTTTTTTAATTTTTTTTAATTTTTTAATTTTTTATTTATTTTTATTAAATCATAGCTGTGCACATTAATGTGATCATGGGGCACCATACACTGGCTTTATAGACCGTTTGACACATTTTCATCACACTGGTTAACATAGCCTTCCTGGCATTTTCTTAGTTATTGTGTTAAGACATTTACATTCTACATTTACTAAGTTTCACATGAAAGCTATAACCCAGTTATAACCAAATGACTTTTTTTATTGGCCTTATAAAGTCAACCTGAATTCCTTAACTCAGTCTGGACACTTCTGGAAATGCTATTCCAGCCAAAGCCTTGGTAAAATAACGAGTGCCTTCATCATGTCCTATAGCATAAAACATATTCTTATTGAACTTACACAAGTAATTGTAATATCAGAAATTAAGAATACTTACAAATGGCTTTCAAATTCCAGAGAAATCAAGGAGAGAGAAAAAATACATGTTTTAAATTCTGCTCATAAGTACATAAATTGCTTGAAAAGCTACAAATAGCTCAAAAGACAGAAAATTATTTTCATGACCTCTGGAAACCAGAACATAGAAAGAATCAACAATATTTCGGACAAAAAGTTATAACATACTAACCCAGTTCCATGTAACTAATTTCTGTTCTTGTTTGAAGTTAGGTCAGCAATACTCATAGACATGTTAACTTTCCAATGAAAGTTCTAAAAGTCTGCTTTTAATCCAAAGGTACTCAGTTTCCAAAGACATCAGGAATTTGAATTTGAGAGAATTTGTTAGCCTCTCTTAATATTCTTTTTCTTTTTAAGATAAACTTTGGACTCAGCCAGGTACATAAAAAACACTTTTTTTTTTTTTGAGATGAATTAAAATTATTACCGACAATAAGTTAGGACAGACCAATGTCTTATACATTAGGACAAACCAATGCTTTATAGGTGAGAACAGACCAGTGCTTTATAATATTGGAAAATACATATAATCATAACCCATACAAAATTAATCACCATTTCATATTTGACAATGTTTCCTATACATTTTTAATAAATCGAATAAGTTTAATTTGTTTTCCTATGACTTTCAGGGGTCTTAACATTTCAAGAAGGCCAAATTTAGAGTTGTGGTTTTTGGGGGTTTTTTTGTTGTTGGCCCTGGCAAGTTCAAACCCACCAGTCTTGGTGAATGTGGCTGGTGCTGCAACCACTGCACTACAGGTGCCAAGCCCCAAATTTAGAATTTTGATTTTGGAAGGTTTGTCAAATATCAAAGGCCTAAAACATTGGTTCAAATAAGATAACAAGCTGAAAGTTTTTAAAGGAAATACATAGTTAACTGGATCACATGTAAATTCTTTCACAAATTCTCTTTTATGAGCTTCATTTAACCTGTGCAGACAATCTACAAACATTCTAAATTTTCTTTAACTTTTGCCCTGCCTTTCACTATCTTACACAACCATTCTGTTTCAGGTCAAAATTTATCACACAAGATTCTTTCTTTACACAATGCCATTCTCCTTTCTGTCTAATTTCTCTTACTCTCAAAAACTCACTTCCCAAGTCATGAATAAAGCAGCCCAAAACCTTTTGGCTGACTCCACCCTGGCTAAGGAGCACACACCCTAATCCCATCCCCAGACAAAAACTGCAGCAAAGACCGAATAACCTTGCCCAAGGTGAGGGACTGCATTTATTCATTTGCTAGAACACCCATTCAATTTGTAAAAGTATTTTTCCATCTATCAAGTCCTGGACAAAATATCTCTCAGGGCCAATTATTTACCCCTAGACAAAGGACTCATGCAGGAAACTTCTGACCTGGGCCTCCTCCCCTCTTCCAGAGGCTGTTCACCTGGGGACCTGCTATTGATATGGATATAGCCCCATCCAGCATGAGATTTACACTCTCTCCCCCAGATTTTCAAGGGCCATCCGGAGCTCACTGGACTGCCCGAACCGCAACACTTTCCAAGGCACAGCCCCTCTGGCACTGTCCATTCCCTCTGCATGCCCCCCAGTCCAACAAAATTCCATTTTATCACTGATCTGTGGCCTGCAGGCTCAATTCTCAAACTCCTGAGACCAAAGACTCACTGAAGAAATTCCAGTAATAAAACCACAACACAGTCATCCTTTCTAATGTCTTTTCATTTTCCCCCAAGTCCCGCATGGCCATGTGACCGCCACCAAAGACAGAAAGTGGAAAACCTGGACCTTCCAGTTTCTCTCAGGATAGCCTGGGGGCAAAGTTATTCATTTCACCCTGTGAGTAGGGGGGGTAGGTGAAACCCCACCTATTGTTACCCATCTCAGTCATTCTCCAAGCACTCACATGCACACAATTCCAAACATTTCTTAACCTGGGCAGCCTCAATTTCCCACTCGAGTTGCCACTTAGCCATAGGAGGCAAACCAACACTCCCCTAGGCCCTGTGAAGGGATGTCCAACTCCACCCTCAGAGTTCTCTCAGTTACACCACATCCACACACTCCCACACACCTTTCAACAGACCTGCCAGTGATCTAATGCCCAAGGAGTTGATCAGGCTCCTTCTTCCACTAAAACTGTAGTGGGAACACCCAGATGATCATATCTTGCCTTACATGTCTCCCTGTGTAGGTACTTGTTTCTGCATGCCAGTTCATCCCAGTGTTTGACTCCTTGAAGACCCGCCCGGGGGTCCTTTCTCTGCTCAGCCAAGGCATCCACACAGGGAGGCCAAATAACCTCCCTGGTGTGTTCAGTGGTTCACATTGCCCAGGCTTCTCAGAGATCCCCAAGTGGGTGTCCAGAGGTTTGGCAGCAACTACCCGGTGCATGTTCTCTCCAAGGGTGATCTTGCTTCCTGGTTGAGGAACCAAAAATGATGCAGGAAGATGAGGCCCAATGGAGAGGAAGAGCACCCAAACACCACATTTATAAGAGGAATCGCTTTATTCACTGGGTGCTTACTGCATAGAAGAATTCCAAATGGCTGCACTCCCCAACTGGCTTGGTCTTTTCCTTTTTATTGACAGTCAAAAAGTTCTAACCCATAGGTACCCTTCTCATTGGCCAGTTTGAATCAAGTGGAAGATGCTATTCCAGCCCCTACAGAACTACAGGATTTCACAGAAGGGGAAATTTCCAAGTTCCAGGAAGTTAAGTGCACAAATTTCTAAGAGGTGAGTCACCATGGAGAGGACCCTGCAGGTGTATCTTTGTGGTCTCCTTGAGAAGACCTGTTCTTCTAGACCTCACCTTTCTCAGGTATCCTGTCTCAGTATCGCAGGGTGGATTTGATTTTCATTTCTCTAATAATTAGGGATGATGAGCATTTTTTCGTATGTTGTTAGCCATTCATCTGTCTTCTTTCGAGAAGGCTCTATGCATCTCTCTTGCCCATTGATATATGGGATTATTGGCTTTTTTCATGTGGATTAATTTGAGTTCTCTGTAGATCCTAGTTATCAAGCTTTGGTCTGATTTAAAATATGCAAATATCCTTTTCCATTGTGTAGGTTGTTAGTCTATTTGCTTTGGTTGTTGTCTCCTTTTCAGTTTAATTAAGTCCCATTTGTTTATTTTTGTTGTTGTTGCAATTGCCACAGAAGTCTTCTTCATAAAGTCTTTCCCCAAGCCAATATCTTCAAGTGTTTTTCCGGTGCTTTCTTTAAGGATTTGTATGGTTTAATACCTTAAATTTCAGTCTTTTATCCATCTTGAATCAATTTTTGTGAGTGGAGAAAGGTGCAGGTCCAGTTTCAGTCTTTCACATGTGGATATCCAGTTCTCCCAACATCATTTGTTAAATAGGGATTATATGTTCTTGTTTAGTTTGTCAAAGTTAGGTGGCTATAAGATGTGAGTTTCATTTCCTGATTTTCTATTCAATTCCAAATGCCTATGTTTCTATTTTTGTGCCAATACCATGCTGTTTTGAACACTATGGCCTTGTAGTACAGCCTAAAGTCTGGTATGCTGATGCCCCCAGCTTTGTTTTTATTACTAAGAATTGCCTTGGCTATATGGGGTTTTTCCTGGTTCCATACAAAATGAAGAATTATTTTTTCCAAGTTTTGAAAGTACAATGTTGGTATTTTAATAGGGATGGCATTGAATCTGTAGGTTGCTTTGGGAAGTATAGACATTTTAACAATGTTGATTCTTCCCAGTCATGAGCATGGTATGCTCTCCCATTTGTTAATATCTTCTGCCATTTCTTTTCTTAGGGTTTTGTAATTTTCTTTATAGAGGTCCTTCCTCTTTTTTGTTAGGCATATTCCTAGGTATTTCATTTTCTTTGAAGCTATGGTGAAGGGGGTTGTGTCCTTATTCTATTCCTTTTATTAATATTGGAGCTCTTCAATATACTTTCCAAACTCCTCTTTAATATTTTTCCATCACTATTTCTCTGTGCTATGATCCAGATAAATTTTTACTATAATATTCCAATGGACTTTTTTTTTTTTTTTTGTAGAGACAGAGTTTCACTTTATTGCCCTCAGTAGAGTGCCATGGCATCACACAGCTCACAGCAACCTCCAACTCCTGGGCTTAGGCAATTCTCCTGCCTCAACCTCCTGAGTAGCTGGGACTACAGGCGCCCGCCACAATGCCCGGCTATTTTTTTTTGTTGTTGTTGTTGTTGCAGTTTGGCCAGGGCTGGGTTTGAACCCGCCACCCTTGGTATATGGGGCCGGCGCCCTGCTCACTGAGCCACAGGCGCCGCCCCCAATTGACTTTTTTAATAGTATCTAGTGTAAAGTTTGTAATGTATATTGTGGCAAGTTAAAAAACTTACTAACCTTCTATATAAATTCAAAGTTCTTTCATTTATTCTTTTTTTTATGTCTTCCTGTTTTTGCTTCATGAATACCTGTTTTCATTTTATAATTTTTTATTTATTAAAATGAAATTTATAACTGAATTCCTTTGAACAAACAACATATATCAATTATTTTTCAAGCTGTTATATGAAGTTAAATTTACTTTGATCAACTTGATAGTAGACTATCAAGGTGAATGGAATATATTTTGTTTCTTTTTCTCCCTCTCTGTCCATATTTCTCTAGTTTCTGAAGTTTTTCCCAACTGCCCTCTATGTCCTTAGTACAGAACCAACTCTTAAGGGCTCCTGTTTTATATTGATATAAAAGGTGGCATATATGTTTATATAATCATTATTCTGGTGAACTACTTTGTTCAATTTCTAGTCAGGAGACACTCCCTGTTCCCACGTCTCTTGAGTCCTAGCTGGCTACAACAGAATCCCAGTGGAAGCATTACTAACTTCAAAAGGTGATTTTTACTATTGCTTTTTATCTAGTGGGAAATACTTGTAGTTTACTTTGAGCCACAGGGGCTGAACTGTGACTGCTTATGTTTACTTCTGGGTCTGTTGTCCAAAAGTCCTGTTTATGCTTAGTTTTTTCTTTTATAAACTTTGGAGATGCTTGTTCCAGTGCTAACTTTTATTGTTTCTAATTTTATAGTTTATTGCTTAATACCATAAGTAGAATAGAAATATGTCTTAAAATATCACAAACTCATAGGAGATTTTTGTGGGATACTCCTATACAGCATTTTGTGCACACTTTGTGAATATTCCATTTATCTACCCAATGGCAAGTAACTTCACTTTATTTCACTTTACTTCATCTCTAAACACTTAGGCAATGCTGGTAAAAATATACACCAATTTTAAGCTCATGACCTTATTTTCCAAACAGAATTTTGTTTCATCTTGCTGACCCTTCCAAGTCTCCAAATTGCAGAACTAAACAAATTTTCAGAACCAGAAAAACTTTAAGACACATGTAAATTTAACCTAGAATAAGATTTAGAATAGATAATACAAAACCATTTTAATAGGTGTCGGTCTTTCATAAAATCTGTGCAAAACCAATGTTATAAAAAATAGCAATCACTACTTAATGAGTACTAACTTTTTTATACATAATTTACATGCAATTCATTTAATGCTTACAACAAAGCTTTCATGGACCCTTTAGGCATTGGGAGAAACTGTATCTTTAGCTCAATTTATTTGCTAAAGACAATTCAGTTAGTGGCCGAACCTGAGTTTGTATGGTTTCTTAGCTCATAACCTTGACTATATTACCAGTACTCCTTGGCCATATGATGTATCATTTGGAACTCTTTTGTTAGAGTACAAACCAAAAGAAGAGATGCTGACTCATGTAACTGGGAAAATGAGATAAGACTGGCTTTAGAAACAGCCCTACATACACTTAAACAACTTTGGTGGGATGTGGTTTCTCCTGCCAATGGTTGGACTCTCCTTCATGTGTTGGCTTTAATCTCTAGATCTGGGTAGTAGCAGAATCACTACATCTGTGATAGCCTCACATTTTCTTAGGATCAGGCATCAGGAAAAAGAATAAGATTCTCTTCCCAGGAGCACTCGCACTTGCCTTATAATCACCCAGATTGGAGCAACTCAAGGTCTTTAGTCCATTTGTATCCCAGTTAATGAGGCCAGGGGGATTCTATGTGATGATTGACCTAATCCCAGGTACTATATCCCGTAGACTGGGGATGGAATCTAACCCATATGGGTTTGCTGTCACCACATTGTCAACATATACCAGAACACTGTTCACGGTGCTAGAAGACTAAAATATGATACATATCCACCTTGGTTGTGACTAAGGTGGAGAATATTTTACTATTAAAAATATTTATTTAGCATCAAATTTCTCCTATTTATTCAAGAAGAATTCAGATTTGTAAAATGTACACAAGAGCTGGGGGAAATGATCAGTACTGAAAATACTCTAGGGATGACGTTGCTGTGGAAGCACGGTGTGAGGCAGCATTACTAGTCTAAATTGATGGCTGCCTTTTATTCACCTGAAAGAAGAGATGTGGATGAGCAGCAGCTGAGGAGGAGGTATGAGGGATGCTTAGCTTGATTGAGAAAGGTTAATTACATGTGAAATGAGGCTGGGATTCAGAGGATGTTTGCTCTAGATTTTGTGTAATGTTATATTAACACCGGGATTCTCTTTATTCTATTAACAAAATAAACTCATTTTGTTTGGTTTCATTTTGCAGTTGCTTTAATCCCACTGAACATTTATACTATTATTTAATTTTACTAAACGTTTGTGGATAGTAAAATACCTATAGAATTAAGCAACTGCAGGATATTAAAGACATCCAGTTCTTACAGAGATTTGATCTGCTAATTAGCCACACCAATTTTATGGATCATTGCATCTCACTTAAAATGTATTGTTATACGTTTATAATCTTTCCATAATGAGCTTTTATTGAGTGCATGAGCCAACTTCTGTGTGATTCACAAGAGAAATTCCTCTCCTTCCTCCACTGAAATGTTACCTTCATAGACCTAGTAAATCACAATAACATTCCAGTGAAAATAGTCCTCTTGGCATTATTAAATGGCTTATTTGAGACTATAATGGAAAATACAAATACTTGAGGAGGGAAGAGTCAGAATACTATCCAAAGAGGCTCAGCAAAAGAGGTAGGTGGAGAGGAAGAAAGCTCCCATCTAATAAACTGATAAGCAATATAAATTCATGGGGAAAACACATGACAGTCCAATGTTCTCCCATGACCATAGTGATCTTATACAGTCTTTTGCATTTCAGCTTTTATCCTACTTAAATGGGATAAACTAAATTTTTCTAGTTTCTCAACGGGGATGTTAATTTTCAGCATTACTTACTGATTTTTGAAATACATTTTTAAAATTTTATTTTAGCTACTTGTTGAATTAGTTGGGTTGAAAGGCTAATGATGATGTTAAATTTTACTTGAGCCCTGTGCTCCTAGAGAACAGTGGTGATCAAAAAATTACCTCCAACCATCAGTGTTTTAAGAAATGGCTTACTGCAAAGAGCCACCCTTCCCTGTAAGACTTAGATAAAACTCATGAGTTAATGCTTGTTTACCTATGACAGGGCTTTCTACAGACCTTCCAAATTCTTATTCTTTATCTTCATTTTGACTGACCTATAGGGACAAAATGTCCACTAAAACTTGGTCAGGCTTCTCTCCCTTCCTCAGTGCCATGAACTTAGACTCACCGTTAGGCATTGGAATGTGGAACAATCTGTCCTTAATGGTCACTCTCAGGGATCAGCTGATCTGAGGGAAAACCAATCCTGATAAAATGTGTATTTTTGCTCCCTGGCTCCTCCCATTCTGTACACCAAGTTCTTTTCAGCCTTGTAAACATTTTTCCCTATAATAGAAAAGCCATTTTTCTATCTGATTGTTGAGACACTTGGAGATTTCATAGTTGGAGCATTCTCTTTATTACAATTAATAGTCATCCTCCTAGGTTTCAATAGGCCCTTTCCCCCTACTGCAATAATCATTTTGCATAAAAACTTTCCTTACTTAAATGTTGATTCATTCCGGAACATTTGTCAGGATTCATCTGCTAGAGAGCAAAATCTTGTGATAATATTCATTTTATCTTCTTATTTTCATAGAAATTTAATTACATATTTTCAGAGATTACGATGATACATATAAAATTGTTAATAAAAAGACATACTATTTAAGAACCAAAAATGCATCATATCACAAACTAGATGTCCCCATCTCACCACAAATTGCCCGCTTGAATTCTTTTTTCTGTTAATGAATCACTCCATTCCCTTGGCTACCATATTGGAGATTCCAGTGCTACCTTTGAATCCTTCCTTAATCTGTTCTCCACAGTCAGTCACCAGGTCACTTGATTCTACTACCTCGTGTTGAAGTCCTGCTCACATTTTTTTCCCCATTTCACTTTCCTTCTAATTCAAGTTCTCTTCAATACTTTATACCAGTGGTCTCTGTTTCAGTGAGTATGGATTTAGAGAAAAATGGGGCAGAATGTTTGAGGTAGAGACTGGATTTTGAAGTTTGAAGTCAAAACTGTTAGAACTGAAAAATTTGGGAGCAGGATGGCAAATGGAAGCACAAGGCTATCCTTTGAGAAAACCCTACTTTTTAAATAAAATGAAGATAAAAATGTCAGATGACCAATGTAAAGGAATTAAAAGAAAATAAAAAAACTTTTGAAGAATCAAATCAAAGTCAGAAAGTCAAGAATGATTAAAGCAGCACATTTGTCACATTTGAGACTACTTCACTGTTAGATACGCTCCTGTGTCTGCCTTTTTTCCTCATCTTCACACCTTATTTAAAGTAGCAGGTATTCAATACTAATAAGAAACCAATATATAAACAATTGCAAGCTCATACAAATGATAACACATAAATATAGTCAAGGGGGAGTATAGCAAGGGTGCTGAGGAAGGTGGGGGGGACGATTGGAGGGAGGAAGAAGGGCATTTGGTGGGACCTTATCTAATTTGCACAATGTGAGGCTGTTCAGAGCACTCCTTGAGTGAAGGGCTCTACTATAACTTGAAGTTTACCTTGGAAGTGAGAACGATGTAATCTAAAAATGTGTACCCTCATATTAATTTGAAATAAGAATAAAAAATAAATAAAAATTAAAGTGCAGGTGGATGCCAGTGGTCATTGAGTTGGATGATTTAGGAGCAGAGCCGCAGCTTTCTGTGGGCTGACAGAGCTGTTTCTCTGTTTATGGACTGGGTTGCTCTGACAGAACCCTTCTTCTTTCTATGAAATTAGTAAGGCTCTAGGATCAGGGGCCAGCTACTATGGATCTGTCTTATTATCCATTCTTCCTGGATTTTAAACCACTGTATGAAATACATATTTTCATCAAGAACTTACCTAACAAAACACTTAGTAGGACAGACAGTAAGGGTTGTGAGGGCAGAACATGCTGCCCTTTTAAAACTAGATCCATCAAATTTATAGATAGACATATGATTACCAATCACAAAGATTAAATTGTCCAGCGACTTTGCTAGGTTTTACCATATGACTAAGTTTTAGCTAATTGGATGTGTATGAAAATAACAGAGTAAAACTTTGAAATGGTGTCCTAAAAAGGAATGAGCATGCCCTACATTGTTCTTTTATACTTCCCACTCTCCAGAATGCTGGTAAGATGCCCTGATGGCAAAAGCTGTATTGGTCATAATACAGAAGATTTGTATTGAGGAAGTCATAGGCTCCATCTCAGTCTTATCAGTATTTGATGGCTGCAAAATAAGTATGTTAAAATATAAAACAACTCCTCGAAAGTCAAATCATATTGCTAACCAAAAATATTTCATTCCCATTCTAGGAAACAGCAGAGACTCATTGAGATGTTTAGAGTTTGGTGTGTTGAAGGTGTTGGTTGTCTTTCTTCAAAAAATGATTATTACTTAAAAGACCTAGAAAAATACCCAGAGAAACTCAGAAAACACACATTCTTACTTGGGTCATGGATGAAAAAGAAGTTCCTAGGAAAAATGGAAGAAAGTATAATGTGAATGTACACAGTTTAAAGCAAAATGGATTGTTTATGCTGAGACTTTTTGTCATAATGTTTGATTGCATGCCACTGTGAAGGCCATGTTTCATACAAATGAACTCTCACAGTGTATACCATGGGCCAAGAAAATAGTCAGTCTCATGTATTTTTTTGTTTGTTTGTTTTTACTTTGGAAGAAAATATAATCCCAACAACCATAATCTCAACAAATGAAGTATGTCTATTCTTACATGAAAAAATAAGAACTTATGTATCTGAATGGATACAATATTTATGTAAACTACTCAGGAAGCTCACTCTTGAATACACTAGAAATTAAATAAATCTCTTGATTTTATTTTTAAGTGATAGGACAGCTTATTGTTGACAGTCTGATAAGGAGAAAAGAGTATTGAGGTACAGGTGCTCTCCATTAATCTAACAATTTTTTGCTTTCCATTTCTTTCTCCCCGGTTCACATTTATATTTTGAGGGAAGGAAAATAATTCAAACTCTTTTTGAATTTGTAGATGATGCCTTACATATTAGAATAAATTAAGAGTAAGGGATTTCATGTGGCTGTAAAAATTGAGTGGCAGGGGAATCAACACTCACTCTTCTTAAGGCACATTGGTACATATCACAACTGGCTGGTTGTTCTGTGTCTCTCTAGGTCAGATGAAAGAGGTTTTGTGAGACAGAATGATAAAAATGCAAATGGCAAACCAACTCTGATATCTTCTAAGTATCTAGAGTAGTACAGAGAAGCAACACTAATGTTTTACTTTGTTCAAAAGCATGCACTGTTTATGAGCATAATAATAATAAAATAAATACAAGGTTTATGTTACTGAATTCACTTTTTATATAAAAAAAGTTCCATAATTCCCTACTCAGAAGTCTTTTCAGATGCAAAGATAGAAAAGAGGCTTTTTTTCTTCTTACAGTAAAAAAAATCATTAATATATTCAAGGTTTAACTTTCCTTTTACAAGTGTTTTTGAGTGTACCATATGGCACCAGTTAGATTTGAAGGTTTTCATTTGCTTTTTAAAAATCTGAGTGAGGTTTCCTTTCATAAGCTCATACATACTGGTTATTTTTTAATAAGCATAAAACTTCTATATAACACCAAATGCATGATTTAACAGGAAGGAATAAAAAATACATGGCAATATAATAATTGGCTCCTTTAGTTAGGAGTTCCTTTGAAGCTTAATAGTAAAGGATAAGCAGTTATTAGCTTATTAGCTCAAGTTGGAACCAGTACTTATTTTTTAAAAAATATAAGTGCTGGAATACATATCTTGACAAATTGTAAAATGCCTAGCCCTTTTTTGGTGCCCTTTCCCTAGTTCTTTATTCACAAAGAGGAATGAGCTTGTCCCTGCCAATTGAGTCAGTTTGAATGGAAATATTAATGTATTTGAGCAGATGTGTGTCAACATCGCTCTTCAAAAATACGATTGCCTGTACCCTAAATTGGCACATGCAATCCCAAAATAAAAAACATTAAAATTCTGTACTTCCATTAGAACGCTCCTATAAAAAATACAGTCAAACACTATAATATAGAAGATTCAAAGATTTAAATGTACTCGCTGAAATTGTTCACTAGTAGGCCCTGCTGCCTGTAATGAAGGAAGGAGAATTTCAATATAATTAGAACAATCTTTAGGAAATGTGAGTGGGATCTATGCTAATTAATAAACAGATCTTCTTTGAACCTTGTAATATTTTTGATAAAAGAATTAGCACCATAGCTTACTATACACAAACTTGTTAAGGTAAATTATTTTCTTTTCAAGTTTGAAGGGCCTAATTGTTTTTTCTAACAGATTTACAATTCAATTTATGTTAATTTCTAAAAAGGAGTATTATTTTTATTTTTATTTTTTTTGAATCAGAGTCTCACTTTATTGCCTTCCATAGAGTGCTGTGGTATCACAGCTCACAGCATCCTCCAAATCCTGGGCTTAGGTGATTCTTTTACCTCAGCCTCCTGAGTAGCTGGGACTATGGGCACCCACCAGAACACCTGGCTATTTTTTTTGTTGCCGTTTGGCCAGGGCCAAGTTCAAACCTGCCACCCTCAGTATATGGGGCCGGCGCCCTACCCACTGAGCCACAGGGGTCATCCAAAAAAGGAGTATTCCTATGTTTGGAGAATTTGTTCATTTTTTTCCTTATACTTTTTTTCTCTTAATAAAATTAGTGGAATAAGAGTGCATCTGGTTGTAATAGCAGCACTAGAAAGTGGATATATTGAGTGTGCAGGGCAAAAGAATTAAATTATTGCTGGCTTCCTCAGTATTAGGCACAGAATTTTCTTAGGAATTACATAATTCTAAAGCTATCATCTAAAAGGATAAAGGCATATACAACATTCACTTGGCTTTTATAATTTCAACCACATGTAAATTCAACAAATAATAATTAAGCACACATTCACTATACATCATTTGAAATTCTGATGACTAACACGAAAGCTGTAATCCACAGTCACAAGAAATTATCAGTCCACTACAAAAGTAAGCAGTTAACAATGACAAAAATTATGCTAGAGCTAGATACACAAAGTTATAGTAGTTAACAACAGAGTACTCAAAAACATAATTTGAATGGACCTTTGAAAGATTAGGAGAAAACTGTTAGAGAAGGGAGAGAGTATGAAAACAATTTGAAGGTGGTCAGAGAACATCATAGAAAATAGGAAAGGATTGGAACTGATTTGGTTGAACTGGTATATTAATCTAGTAGATTAGTGGGAAAGTAGATGTATGGAAAGTTTCAGACATTCGAAGACTTTACATATTGTTTTTATGTACTTGATCTTTATCCAACCAACATGTAAACATTGGAGGATTTTAATCATAGGAGTAACAAAATTATATGTAGTGTAGAATGTAGGGTAGCAAGAATGAGGCTAGTTAGAGGAAGATACTGCAATACTATTTATGAAAACACAAGAGACCTTGAGGAAACCAATGACAGTAGAGAGATATAGGGAAAATACAGACGAGGAAGAAAGGAGAGAAGGTGGTGACAGAGTGTCAAGTAGAGAAGAAGTTTTCTAGGAAGTCTCTCACTCTGACTTGAAAGATTGAGTAGATGCCAGTATAATCTCCAAATTGGAGAATATAGGAATATAGGCTTAAGGATTATAATAGGGAGGGGGAGTTGGGAGTACATAGACAATAATTCTGGTGTTTTACAAGTTATGTTTGAGATGTTTCTAAAACATATAGAACAGATATTCAGTAGGCATTAATGTAGACATGTCTTCAAAAAGAAGTGGGAGATGTGGGAGAATCTTTAACATATAAATAGTAATACTTATTCAAGTAAAGAATTTAGATCAGGCTCGGTGCCCATAGCACAGTGTTTACAGCACTAGCCACATACACCAAGGGTGGCGGGTTCGAACCCGGCCCGGGCCAGCTAAACAACTGCAACAAAAAAAAATAGCTGGGCATTGCGGTGGGCACCTGTAGTCCCAGCTACTTGGGAGGTTGAGGCAAGAGAATCACCTAAGCCCGAGAATTTGAGGTTGCTGTGAGCAGTGACACCATGGCATTTTACCCAGGGTGACATAGTGAGAATCTGTCTCAAAAAAAAAAAAAAAAAAATTTACACCAAAACTCACATGAAGAGTGTGTAGAGTGAGATGAAAATAGGGCTAAAGACCTACTGCCTAGAACATCAATATTGAAAGGGAAATTTGAATGAATTAAGAACATCAGGGAACAAGAGATAGCCAAAAGAAGTAGGAAAAATACATGGTAATATTGGCATTATGGGAGTTAAAAATTAGAAAAAATTTAAGATATAAATAGTAACTAACTAGATTAAATGTCTACACTGAAGTCTAGTAATATAAGGTCCAGGTTAATTATGTTATGGATTACTTTGGGGAAATGAGTTACAGTTGAGCAGGAGTAGAAATCAGCCTACAGTGCATGAAAGAATAAATAGGAAGCTTCATACATTGGAAGTTAAAAATAATATAGATTTTTAAAAATGAAGTTGGTTTATTGGACAATAAAGTAGAACCACAGAATTCTACACTTCCTGGAAAAACTAATTGGGAGAGATGACAAATGGACCAGACATTCCCTAGGACTTCCTAGTCCTTTCATCTAAATCTGTGAAAAGATTATGTGAAGATAAGTAGTGGACAATTTTATTAATACTACCAAAGCAATAAGTTGAAGTGACTTAGAGAGAAAATGAGGAGGAAGTCAAGACAGAAAGGTTGTTGCAGTGGGTACTATAGGCAGAGCTCAGATGGCTGAGTCTAAGATTTCAGAATTAATGTTCTCCTTGAGGTGAGGGTCTAAGATGTCGCCATCGATGCAAATTACAAAAGTGAAAAAGAAATAAACATCTGAGTTGAAAGGTAATGATTTGTGCCTTTAAGAAATCTTGAGTCTTTTAAAATGATGAGAAAAGTTCTAAGGTAAAAACCTTGATTTTAATATCAGTCATTCAAGTTTGTGGGAAGCCAACAATAAAGTAAATAAGTAACATTGATTAAAAGGGGTTTTATCAGAAACCACCAGTGATAGAGAAAACAGGGACTTAGGACACTGTTGGTTTCATTTCCCTGGCCAAGGACATGCATGTTGTGAATCAAGAGAAGTTTTTTCTAAGAAGGGATGATGTGAGGGCCACAGCTTAGTTTTAGAGCCACATTTTGTTAAGCGTTGAAGGAAGAAAGACAAGCCTATGATGCAGGGATTTGTTAAAAAGAAATAGTGATAGAAGAGGATATCAATTAATATCAAAACAAACAAATGGTTATTGTCTTAGTCCATTTTGTACTGCTATAACTGAATACCCAAACTGGGTAATTTATAATGAACAGAAATTCATGACTTGTGAATCTGGAGGTGAGGCAGTTCAATACTGAGGGGCTGGTGTCTTTTAAGGGCCTTCTGACCATGTTGTACCATCATGGAAGAGCAAGGAAAGGGCAAGACAGAATAAGAGATAGAACGTGCAACTTCAAGCCCATTTACAGTTGAACATTAATCCATTTGGGGGTAGGAACCCTCATGATCTAACACCTCCCATTAGGCCCCACCTCCTAACACTAATGGTCATCATTGATTGCTTTCACTTCAAGGAGATTATAATTTCTTTCATTCTATTTCAGTTATGCATTGGTTAGTGAAAGGATTTGCATCTTCAGATGAAGTCCTTGTATGAATTCATAGAATGGACCTTACTTACACAAACCCAGAGGGTACAGCCTGCTACACATCCAGCCCATATGGCATAGCCTACTGCTCTTAGGCTACAGACTTGTACAGAATGTTACTGAACTGAACACTGCAGGAAACAGCAACACAATGGTAAACATATCTAAACTTAGGAAAAGTACATAAAAATCTGGTATAAAAGATGAAAAATGACAGATCTCTACTATTTTCATGGCACTTACCATAAATGGAGCTTGCAAGACTGGAAGTTGCTCAGAGTCACTGAGTGAATGCATGTGTAAGCCTAAGGTATTACTATCCACTACTGTAGACTTTACAGATGCTGTACTCTTAGGTTACACTAAAATTATAAAAAAAAATTCTTTCTTTCTTCAATAATAAATTAACCTTAGCTGGGCAGCGTTTGTGGCTCAAGGAGTAGGACGCTGACCCCATATACTCGTGCTGGGAGGTTCAAGCCCAGCCCCGGCCAAAACTGCAAAAAAAAAAAAAAGAATAAATTAACCTTAGCTTAAGTAACTTTATAAACTTTAAATTGTTTTTTATTTTGTTGACTCTTAATAATAACATTTACCTTAAAACACAAGCACATGTATAGTTATACAAAAATACTTTCTTTATTTATATCCTTATACGAGCTTCTTCCTTTTAATATTTTTTATTTTCTTTTTTACTTTTTAACATTTTTATTAAAAGCTAAGACACAGACACATGTAAACCTAGGTCTACATCAGAATCATCAATATCACTGTTTTCTACCTCTACATCTTATTGCAATGGAAGGTCTTCAAGGGCAGTAACATGCATGTGGCTGTTATTTTGCATGATGACAATGCCGTCCTATGGAATATCTCCTGAAACATCTGTCTGAGGCTGTTTTATAGTTAACTTTGACTTTTTTTTTTATAAGTAGTAGGAGTATACTATAAAATAACGATAAAAAAAAAATAGCATACAAAGTCTGCCAATTAAGTTCCCAAACTGTCACCATGTGCTTACATTGGCCTCTCTGTACAAACAACTCAGTAAGGTTCCATAACCCTGGTATATCAGCTCTTCACAGTTGTGTTTGGGTCAACGTATGGCAGTGACTTGCTGAGTGGTGTTTATTATTGTTGTTCTGTGTTTTATGTGTCATCATAAGAATGTCAGAGCTTGAATTAGAGCAACAAACAAACATTTGTATATTTCTTGTTAAATTTGGCAAAAGTAGAAGTGAAATCAGGGATATGTTAGTCCAAGTTTGTGGGGATGATCTCATGAAGAAAATGTCAGTGTACAAATAGATTAAACATTTTTCTTGAGAATAGAAAGGGTCACTGATGAAGAGAGGCCAGTAATGAACAGAACTGACAAAAATATTGCAAAAACTCATCAAATTGAGTGTCAGAATTGTTGGCTGACTATGAGAAGCATAGCAGACCAAGAAAACATCAATAAACAATTAGGAACAACATAGCAGACCAAGAAAACATCAATAAACAATAAGATTAGAAACAATCTTAACTGAAATATTGGCATAAGAAAGGTGTGGCTCTTGCATCACAACAATGCACCAGCTCACATGGCACTGTCTGTGAAAGAGTGTTTAGCTGGTAAACAAATAACTGTATTAGAACACCCTCCCTTCATTGTCACCCAATCTGGCCCCACATGGCTTTCTTCCAGACCCAAAGATAAAGGAAATATTGAAAGGAAAACTTGGTGACATTCAGGATGTCAAGTTTAATGGGACAACAGCTCTGATGGCCATTCCAGAAAAGAGTTCCAAAATTGCTTTGAAGAGTGCACTAGATACTGGCATTGGTGTATGTTTTCCCAACAGGAATATTTTGAAGGTCACCGTAGTGATATTCAGCAATGAAGTATGTAGCACTTTCTCCAGAAAGTGTTTGCAAATGTAATTGTCAGACCTCACAGTGATAACATAAACCAGTCATATAGTCATTTATTATACTTGCCAAGTGTATGTACTATACATAATTGTATATGCCATACTGTTATATAACTAACAGAGCAGTAGGTGTGTTTACCACAGCATTACCACAAACATGTGAGTGATATGTTGTACTATGATGTTGTACTATGCGATAGGAATTTTTCAGCTCCATTATAGTCTTATGGGACCACCATCATGTATGCAGCCCATTGTTGACAAATTGTCATGCTGTGGCACATTACTGTAATATATATTGAGCATTTAGCACTGTCGAGTGATTTTCAAAATAAATTGGATAACCTGAAATTGAGCACTTGCTGTTCGTGATTCAGATTGTTGATTGTTAGTGTGTGTGAGATCCAGGTGGCCTGGTTCTTTTCATTACACATTTAGATGTCACAAGTAGGCTACCCTTCCCAGACTTTGAAATATATTGTTAAAAATGTTATTGCTAGAAGTAATAACCAATGTTATTCTGAGCTTTGATAGAATTCAATTACAAACTGCAGTTGAATTTAGCAAATCAAAATAATATTTTTATTAAAATCATTAAACAATGACTATAATTAGGCTTTAACTTTTTATGTCGAATCTCTTACTACATAGACGAAACCCATTGAAATGTTTTCCTTTCAAGGCAGGCGTGCCATTAGTCTATTCAACTCTCAAACTATACTTTGCCATCTGCTTAGTTCAAACGGTTGTGTGGATTCATCTTGTTAGGTTTTATTAAGCGTATACCAACATAGCATTTTAACCTCTAAACACAGGAAAAGCAACAAACAGGTGAAGATCAACAAACACTGCAGGAAGATTTTCAATGACTAATCAGATGGAAGAAATGCCTAAAAGGAGCAGGCAGGAAAATAGAATGCCAACTGTTGTAGCCACAAGCTTGAGAAGGTGAGAATAGATGGCTGCCTGCCAAGGAAACCTCAGGCCCTGTAAATTCAATGTGTTATTACAAATAGACACACTGGCGTGCATACACATGCGCTCGCGCGCGCGCACACACACACATAGACTGGAAGCAACAGCACATTATAAAAGGGACCTGTGAAAACCTTCAGGGTTTTGCTGGGGACCTCTGCACCCTAGACAAGGGTTGAAGAGAAAGTTTTATACAGAATGGTCAGTAACATAGGATGAGTTAGGGAATGGATTTTAGAAAGACAAGGGTCAAAGTCCTGCTTCTAACACTAAATGATCAGGTGTTTTCCACAAGTTCTTTAACATTTTTAAGCTTCTCCTTGCTCAGTTTTAAGATGGGGATTAAACACCGTGCTTATGTTTAGGGCTGTGGTGAAAACTGATCACCGGCATACAAGAAGACCTTTCAACGAAGCCCGGTGCCGAGGAAGCGCTTCACAGGCCGGCCCTTGGCAGTTAGCAGGGTTCTTTGTTCCCTGCTGCCCATTTCCAATTGTGGACTGTGTTTTTCCTTTAAAGTAGTAACTTTAAAGGAAATCATAAATAAGTTTTCTGTGCCTTTCTAAGACTGTCTTATTCTCCTTCTATATAACCCAAGTTTCTAAGTAAGTTATATTTCTGTATTCTCAAGTAAAAAAGCTTCATGCACCCGCCCCCTTGAAACTTCTCCTTTCTTCAAAGGCCCTCCTCCCCTCTCTCTGCGCATCCAGCCTTTGTCTCCCGTGACGGCCCACTGCAATCCCTTGCTGAAATCCCGGTGTTTTCTTTCCCTGAACTCCTGTGTTGGTCACTTATTTAGCCCTTTCAGGTTTCCAATAACATCTAAAAAATTTATCAGAAGATACTTTATTAGTAAATGATCTAAAGTAACTTTTGATGTATACCTTCAAGCATTTGTATTTTTAATACTTAAATCAGAGACATTTTCCATAATTTTAGCTTTATCTTGACACAAACTCAAGGCATGTGTGTGTGTGTGTGTGTGTGTGACAGAGTCTCACTTTGTTGCCCTCAGTATAGTGTCAGGGTGTCAAAGCTCACAGCAACCTCAAACTCCTGGGCTCAAGTGATTCTCTTGCCTCAGCCTCCAGGGTAGCTGGGACTGCAGGCACCTGCCACAATGCCCGGCTATTTTTAGAGATGGGTGTCTCACTCTTGCTCAGGCTGGTCTCGAACCTGTGAGCTCAGGCGATCCACCCGCTTTGGCCTCTCAGAGTTCTAGGATTACAGGCATGAGCCACCGCATCGGGTCAAACTCAAGGCCTTTTAAATAAGTTGTAAATGCACCTCTGTAGCAAAAATTATATGTGGTCTACTGAACATTATACTCTAAACTACAATTTTTCTCACTAGTTAATAATTTCTATAAGGCTAAACAATTGAGGGAAAAGAAAGAAATTTTTAAAAATGACTCTTCAATAAGAAACTTTTATAGAAGGTTATGTTTACAATACATTTATCAGCTACATCAATAATAAGATCTACAATACACACATTTCATCATTATGCAAAGAGTTCTATGCCCCCACTACTTACCAGGCACTATTCCAGGTTCTGGAAATATGAGAGTAAACAAGAAAAAAACAGTGTTTTAAGTAAATGAATAAATAAGGTGAATGTAGTAGTAGTCTTTTTAGATAGTGGTGAATGTAGTAACAGAAATAAAACAGATGGATAAACTATGGAATAATTAAAGGGGTGGGAATGTTGGATTAGAATAGTCAGGGTAGTCTTAGGGCCATATATGACAGAGGGCGCATCTGGACAGAAACACTGAGTAAGTGCCAGGAGTGTGAAGCAAGTTAAATTTGTATGCTTGGCTGGCTTTAGCTGAGAGTATGGCTTAAGAAAATATTTTAGGAGCCAGAGTATGCAGGACTTTGTAAGCATTTGTAAGCAAAAAGATGCCACTGGGTTTTAGGAAGAGGATCAATATGATCTGTTTTAAATATTTCAACGATCTCTCTAAACATATGGACAAAAATTAGAAGAGGACAAAGATAAGGTCAAGGAGATTATATAATAGGATATTGCAACAGGTCAGGTGCTAGAATATAGCAGCTTAGACTGGGAGTAGTAATAAAGATTCTAAGAAACTATCAGAGTTTTTCCAATTCTGAAGGTATAATCTCCAGCATTGTCAGTGGACTAAATATTGGGGATTAGGGAAATGCTATCTGAGCAACTGATTAGAAGATAATATCATAAACTAGATGGGGCAGATTTGGAAGGAGGAGGATTTAAGAAGGGAATAATCAAGAGCTCATTTTGTCATTTGAATGCAAATTTTTGTCTCATTCATTTCCAGTGATCCCATATATCTTTTTTTTTGAAATTTGCTTTGTCAATATTTAAAGTTTTCCTATAGATAATCTTCAGCTCTTCTGTTGTAAGCCATATTCCAATCTCTCTCTGAAAAGTCCATGCTCTAAGTGTTGATAGTTTGTTTGCATTGACTTTTGTTTCAGGGGAGGGATTTTTTCTTATTTCCTTAGGCTCTGGCTATTTTAAATCATATGATAAAAAATATTGGTAGCTATAATTTTAGGTGTAGAATTAATGTATCTACCTCCAGGGAGAATTTATGATTTAAATTATGACTACCTCAGACCCTTGGAGGGTATCAATTTAAACTACATCTAAAAGCAGATGTTCTCCCGCAGACAATCATTCGGAATCATGCTGGAATTTGATGTGAGGGCCTGTCTTCTTCCATTTCACCCTCTCTCCCAGAACAGAAGGTCTTTAGTATTGTAGATCACTGGTAGGAGGGTCTCTCATTAGACTCCCCAATTTTTATGAGCCTTGAGTTTTGCATGTTGTTCTTCTCACCTTCGTAACAGCAATCATGCTCATTTGCCTCTCTCAATTTTAATTTCATCACCACTTTTGACCTGAGAATCCATGATTATTTTGTCATATTTTTATTGCTTTGTAGAGGACCTAAAAATATATCTTCTCTACTTCCTTTAACTATCTGAGATTGGAGAAGTGAAAAGACTGATCCAATTATCTAACTAATCATTATGGAAAACAAAGTGAAATGTTTCATTTTGAACATGAAGGGATGAAAGGCCTGGTATAAAACTGAGAAGAGACGTTAAGTGGGGAAGTCAATATGAGTTTGAAGCTCTCAGGGTAGTCCAATCTAGAAGGACTACCTTCGATTATTTACGGAGACATTGACATATGGATGTCATATGAAGCCACATGATTAGATGATATTACTTAAGATGTGAACATAGATAAAGAAGCAGGTCCAAGGCCAAGGGCCAGGGATTCCAACATACAGAGGTCAGAATGAGAAAAAGAAGCTGGTGATGAAAACGAGGAGGAAGTAGCCAGTGATGTCTGAGGTAAACCAGGACGTTGTGCTGCAACTCAAGTTAACAGAAGAGAGTGTTTCAAAAAAAGGAAGATACCCAACTGTGTCAGATGTGGAGGCAGTGAGTGCTGCCAGTGCTGTACTAACTTTCTGTGAAAAAGAAGACAAAAGTGGGGCAGAAGATAGAGAAGAATTTATGAACTAGGTGTGGGGGGCACTTTAAAATAGAAAGTGATTGATTTCTTATTAGACAGGTCTTATAGAAAAAGAGAAATTGTTGGTATAACTCCAAGCATAAAGACTTTGGATAGACAAGAGGGGAGAGAAGCAGGAGTCCCTGGCAGTAGAGATTTGCTTCCCCTATGATAAGGAAGGAAAGCAAAGCAAGTGAGTAGAGCTGGATGAAGGCTGATACAATGGGGGGTGAGGATTTATGCTTTGATCGTATTTATTCGTCTTCATGGGGGGATGGCCTTATTTTTCATTTTTTTCAGTCTCTGGAAAGAACTTATACACTAAAGAGGACCAAAGAGAAACATATGCAGGAGAGGAGGACTAGAATTATAAAAGGGTTTCAAAGTTTTGCTATTTAAAAAAATCAGTGTGCTTCAAATTGAAGCATAGTCATATAACAAATCCAGTGGTCTTTTCTGTGTGTGTGTGTGTGTGTGTGTGTGTGTGTGTGTGTGTGTGTGTGTGTGTGTGTGTGTGCATGTCCAGAATAAAGAGCTATGACCAGTGGAAGTTATTGGGAGGTAGGTTGCAATTTACAATAAAAATAGACTATATAATAATCAGAACTTTTCAACTTTACAGAAAATATTCAGAGAGCTGGCTGAACTCCATGAAGGCCTTGAGGAGATAATTTTTGCACTGAAATGGGAAATTATAATCTATCTGTTTTAGAAGTGAATTTCATGATTTTTGTGACTGGCTTATCTTTTTTTTCTTTTTTTTTAATCATTTCTCAGCAATGCCTTTTCTTCCTTATTCTTTTTTTCTCAATTGTACTCTTGCAATGTCTCAATTGTACTGAATGGAGATTTTTGAAAAAAAGTTGTGATGAGATACAAAATACAGCTCAGATTGTGTTTCATGGGCCTATTTCACAAGCTTTACAGACAAAACACATAGTATCACAGAATTCCTCTGACCTAAGGTTGTCAGAGAAACTTGAGGAATCACATATCCAGTTTCAGCTGCTGCTTCTCCCTTTTAATGCTTTTGAACTCGAGTCTGTGCATAAGATGCTTCAATGGGGTTATTGCTTAATTAATTAGGGACAAGAGAAGAATAAAATTTTAAAGAGAGAATGGTAGATTACAGAGTCAGCTGTTCAGCAATGACATGGACTAATTCGACAATTGAAGGGTCAGTACCTGCAAAGTAAGGACACTGCTTACAAGCATTAGCATCCAACTAGTAACAATGTGCATGCCAGGATAATGAACTTAAAACAATAGTAATTAGCAGGCTAAGACAAAGGATTAAAATTAAAAATGAATGGCACAGGGCTTTCCGCTTGCTTGTAAAACAGCATTAAGCCAACTTAATCCATTTTAATTCATTGTGAAACCTGCAGTGCAAATGAGATGGATTCAAGGGTCAGGTTCAGCTCCTGAGAAAGTGCGATACATTCACCTGTGACAATTCTTTCTGGAATGATAAAGTAAGGGAAGTCTCTTAAGAACTCTGGGCGACTCCATAAGGTCCCCAGAGATCAGGTGTCAAAGTTGTCTATCAGATGCCTGAAAAGAAAAAAGGAAAGCATTAGTCAATGCTATTGTGAGACAGTTGTCATTGACTGATCAGGCCTTTGAAGCACGCTTTCACAGTCAATGAAACCACCTGAATAGATGAAAGCCAGACAGCTTCTGACAAACAAGAGTCTATGGAATATTCATTGTGCATCTGGGAGGGAAAGATTAATGTATTAGAAATTAAAATGGGACCAGAATGTATGATCTTGCTCTAACACTTGGCCAGACCTGTGTCACCCAGTGCTAGTGCCTGAAGTCGACAGACAATTCTGCCAAGGTAACTGAGAATCATTAAGCATCCTGCTATTGTGCATGGTGAATAATAAAACTTTCCCCCTATTCTTTGCCTGGAGCTGACAATGAATAATTCTGGAGCTATTTGCAATGTTAACAGCACCTATCTTGCCCATCCATTCCTTTACGATAAGGATGAAAATATGCATTTCAACAGTCTTCACAGATACTGATTCACAGGCATTTCAAAGGACACCTGTCACTCAAGTGAAAGACCTGTCAGTCTCCAATGTATGATGGTGCCAAGAAAATGGCCAGAAAGATTATCTGTACTTTATTTCTCCCCCTTTTTTTTTTCAGATTAAAACACTGTTACATTTGCCATAGACTGACAAGTGATTTACACTGGCAACTGTAACGTGTTTAAGACCAGAAAAAAGCTATTCTCTTAGGCAGGCGTATTCTTCCAAGGTTTACAACTGTATCAAATATACTATCACAAATGTGATCTAGACCATACAGAATGTCATTACGCTGGATATTAGAGGCCTTTAATCTGTTTGCTGACATAAAGGTGACATTGATAGAGCTGTATTTTTGACGTCAGTAGCAGAGTAAATTTACTTTTAGGAAATTACGAGTAGACTGGAGTCCTTAGAGTGGGACCAGCTTGTATTGGACATTTTCATTAAAATGATTTGTGAGCAACTGAAGATTTTTCTTCATCAACGTATTCTTGACTACACAGTTCACATCAGAGCAGTTTTTATAATCAGCAGGAATTCATGCCACATATTCTAATGGTTAAACTACAACTACTAAAGAGATAAATTGTTTCCCCCTGGACAAAAACCGTGACCATTTTATAGATCTTCAGAAATCTTCAAAGTTCTAGTTCCCATCACAAATTTTATGATTCTCATGAGGACCCAATTGTTTTACTGAACAAATTATTCTACTTCTTCTTGACTACAGTTAAATTAGTGAATAAATTATAAATAAGTAAGCTTCAAAGAGGTTGACTTCCTGCATGTTGTGAGAGTACCTCTTCTTACCAGGGAGTCATGGTTCTTCTTCTCCTTCTTTTTTCTTTTTTTGAGTCCCGAGCCCATTACACTCTGTTGGGCACAAGGCAATTCTGGAACATGTTTCAGTGGTACTGATGAAAAAGAAGGCTTACATTTTTTATTTAAAGAACTAGACTATGGATTTCACAGTGTCTGCTGATGAGTTATCCTTCTCTTCCTACAGTGCAATTCAATTCTTATGTTATTATTTATGTATTTATTTATTTTTTAGATGGAGTCTTACTATGTTGCCCTTGGGTACCTGGGTAGAGTGCAGTTTCGTCACAGCCCACAGCAACCTCAAACTCTTGGGCTTAAGCCATTCTCTTGCTTCTGCCTCCCAAGTAGCTGGGACTACAGGCACCCACCACAATGCCCAGCTATTTTTTTGTTGTTGTTGTTGCACTTGTCATTGTTATTTAGCTGGCCCAGGTGGGGTTCTAACCCGCCAGCCTCAGTGTTATGTGGCCAGCGCCGTAACCACTGTGCTATGGGCGCCAAGCCACTTATGTTATTTTTTTATTCTTAAAATTATTAGTTTGTGGGGGGTTATTTCCTCATAGGATTTATTTAATCATATTAATTGAGGGAACTGTTCCATTAAGAAATTGTCCCAAATCATCCTGGTACCAAGGGATACAGTGGAGCAAATCACTGACAGGGGTATAATGCATTTAAAATGATCATAACAAAACATTCTTCTATGAAACACGGTTATAATAAAAGTGAATGAAGTAGATGAGGCAGAGAGATAAAACAGAAAATGACTTTGGAAGAGAATAGGATGGTTCATATTACCTCAGTCTGCAAATATTTCTGTGAGGATTCAATAAACTAATATTTTTCTTTCAGATTCAGTCTCTAAAAATAGAGTTGGGATACCTCCAAAAGCTGGCAGAGAATTGTTTTAAATGCTTTCATAGGTATACTATCTGTAATAAATTATAAAACAAATGTTCTAATGTAACATTAATTAGAAACAAATGTTCTAATATGATGCCAGTGCTAATACCAATACAAGCTGGTCCCACTCTAAGGACTCCAGTCTACTTGTAATTTCCTAAAAGTAAATTTACTCTGCTACTGACGTCAAAAATACAGCTCTATCAAGGTAACCAATACCTTAGTTACCTTGCAGCACACTAAGATGTTGATCACCACCTACATCGTCTGGAGGTCCTTATTTCAAGTGGTTTCTCTTCTCACTGTTCTCTTTAGCTTAAACTTCTGTGTATTTTAATTTAAGTTTTTCAGGGTTTAAGGTGGATTTCCTCTTGTTATCAAACTATTATCGATTCATAATTTACTCATTTAATTTTCATTTTTGAAAATGATTCTGAGATACTTTATTATTGCATTTTACAAACACACCAATAGTGCAAGGTCTTGCAGTCAGTAATTAGTATAGTTAGGTTTAGACTCAGCCACGTTTACTCCAGTGTCCAAGCTCTATGCTGTGACTCCAGACGAGGCATATTGTGTTAGCGTAAACTCATAATTAGAGAGTAACTAAGCCTTCAGGATACATAAAAATATACTCTTGATTACCTCAAGAAATGAACTTAATTGTCTTGTAATATTTAATAACATAACATATGCGTTATCTGATATGTGAGTATCTGAACAAGAATAAAACAAGATGGATTTAGTAATATCAACTACAGTGTTTACTAATACAATAAACAAGAAAGAAAAAAGCACTTATTTTCTTATTCCTGTGTGTGATTATATTACTTACTGTATACTGAGATTCCTTTAGTAACACCTATTTTTACTAGTTCCAATAGACAACCAGCCTAAGAGGAAATGTTGGCATTTTATTTCTAATGTTTAATCAGTGCAGTGCAATACAGTAGGATAATTTACTTCCACTGGGATATAAAACAATCAAATATCATTTTAGGTAAGGATGGAATAGGAACAATGCAAAGCATTATTCAGATTTTTAATATTGTTGGAAGGAAAGTCTCTCTGTGTGGACCAAAGCATGGTGATGTTTTTTCCTGCCCATTGACTTATCTATAAAACATACTTGGACTTCAATTTTATAAATAGATGTAAATTTGATTTTATCAGTAGGCATTAAATTCTATATATAAAATTCTATTAAGTGCTTCAGTAGTCCAGAGACTAAGATGTTATTTGCAAGTAACTGGTTGTAATTAGCTCAGTAAGAGGGGCTGAGTGGTTGAGTTTGGTGACGAAAAAGATGGTATGAAAGTGAGAGAGACTTCTGAACTGTGTGATCCCTGGCAGAAATGCGGCTTAGAAGCAGTTAAGCTTCCTGTTCTTACTCTTCTATGGAACCAATTTTCAGAAATTTGTCTTTGAATTGAAGAAGAGAAAAATGCTTTGAGTACAATGGGGAGTAGGGACATATTTCATCTATTCTATACACATCCCAGAAGCTGGTTCCAAGTCTCCCTAAAGGTAAAGGGTAGAGTGAAAAATTGAAGAGCTATCTTTCGGGAGGACTCAGTGAGGCTCTTGGAGCGGTGTGTTTGGGCTTGGGTTGGGAGAGAGGGCTGTTCTGAACACTGCACTCTGACCCCTGGCCACAGCTATGTGCTTGGCATGCCACGACCACTCAGCTCATTTGAGCAGTGGGTGATTATATTCCCCAGAAGTGAAATCAAACAGTCCCAAAGTGATTTGCCAGCAGGTATTGCTGACCAGAGAGCTAAAATATGAGGAGATTTATTCACAAATACAAGCAGTACGTGCTCTGGAAGTTTTCAGATAACCTAGGGTGTAGATAGCAAGCCAACAAAAATCTTTGTGCCTTACATGTAAGTCATTAATATATTTTGCTTTGATTTGTGTATATGGTGTAAGATTTAGGTCAGATATCTTCAGATTTCTTTCATTTTATTTTCTGGGTTTTTAAAATGTTTTTATTTGGATATCCAGTTTCCCCACATTATTTGTTGAAGACATTATGCCTTTCCCATCACGTATTCTTTTCACCCTTGTCAAAAATATGTTGACCATACATATGTGGATTTATTTCTGGGTCCTCTATTCTGCTTCATTGGTCTACATGTCTGCTCTTATGCCAGCACCATATTCTTTAGATGACTGCAAATTAGTAACATATTTTGAAATCAGAAATGCAATGCCTCCAGATTTTTTTCTTCTTTCTCAAGATTGTTCTTTTGTGAGTCTATGCAAATTTAAGATTAATTTTTATATTTCTACAAAAAGACCAGTTGTATGTTAATAGGGAGTGTAGTAAATCTATGCATCACTTTGGTAGTATGAAAATTGTAATATACAAAGTATTCTAATTTATGAATATGGGATGTTTTTATATTTATTTGTGCCAATTTTTTTCCTAAATGTCTTGTAGTTTTATATATACAGACTTTTTACCTCCTTAGGTAAGTTTATTACTACATATTTTGTTATTTTTTAATCTATTGTCAATGAGATTGTTTTCTTAATTTCCTTTCAGGTATATCATTGTTGGTGTTTTGAAATTAAACTAATTTTTGTATGTTGATTATATGTATATACTGAAACTTTACTAAATTCATTTATTCTAAAAGTTATTTAATGGAGTATTTAGGATATTCTATATAATATCATGTCACCCACAAACATGGATAATTTTATTTCTTCCTTTTTTATTGGATGCCTTCTATTCTTTTGATTGTCTAATTGCTTTGGCTGGTACTTCTAGTACTATGTTGAATAGAACTAACAAGTGTGCCTTTTCACCTGATATTAGGCAAGAAGTGTTTAGTTTTTCACCATTGAGCATCATGTTAGCTGTGAGATTTTTCATATGTAAAACTCCTAGAAGAAAACACAGGGAAAAAATCTTCCCAGTATTATTCTTGGGAATAATTTCATGCATATGGCAACAAAAGTACAGGCAATAAAAACAAACAAGTGGGAAAAAATCAAACCAAAAAGCATTTGAACAACAGCAAAAAGGAATCAACAGGGTAAAAAGTCAATGTATGGAATAAAAGAAAACATATGAAAATCATATAAGAGGGAAAGCTTCAAAGTATATACAGAACTCCTATAACTCAATATTAAACGATAATTATAAACAGCATGATTAAAAAGTGAGCTAAGATCTTACATAGACATTTACCTAAAGAAGACATACGGTATTTAACAAAATACATTGACACTACTTATCAGGGAAATGCAAATTAAAACCAGAATGAAATATTGCAACACATCTGCAAAAATGGCTATTACCAAAATACAAAGATTAGTGTTTGAAGGAATGTGGAAAAATTAGAACTCTTGTACACTGGTGGTGAGAATACAAAACATGGTGTTGCTCATATGAAAAAGATTAGGGAGGTTTCTCAAAAGATTAAAAATAGAACTACCTTTTGGTTTTATCTTTTTATCTCAAAGAATTGAAATTAGGCTATCAGCCCTCCTGCACTATTCACAGTGGCCGAAATATGGAAACGGCTTAACTGTCCATTGACAGATGAACGGATTAAAAAATGTAGTATATACATACAATGGAATGTGATTCAGCATTTTAAAAAGGGAAATTCTGCAATATTTGACAACATGGATGAACTTTGAGGACATTAGGGTAAGTGAAATAAGCCAGTTACATAAAGACAAATAATGCATGATTCCACTTACAGGAGGTAGAGTCAAATTCATAGAATTAGAGAGTGTAAGGGTGATTGCCAGAGACTAATGAGGGAGGGGAAATGAGGGATTACTATTAATAAATAATAAGCATAAAATTTCAATCACGAAAGATGAATAAGTTCTAGAGACCTGCTGCACAATATTGTACCTAAAGTCAACAATAATTTATTGTATCCTTAAAAGTTTGAAACAGTATGTTAAGTGTTTTATCACAATAATAAAATAAAATAAAATAAGAAAATGAAGTAAAGAAACATCCTAATCCCATAATGCTTCATGTATAATTAAATAAAGGATAACTTTGCTGTTTAAAAAATATAGGCCAGTCATGGAGGTTAGCACCTATAATCTTAGCACTGTAAGAGGCCAAAGAGAGAATTCCTTGAAGTTTGAAACCAGCCTTGGCAACATAGTGAGAAATCATCAGTAAAAAGAAAAAATACATATAGATGTGAATGCCCACGTTCCATGTTTGTAACCACAATCTGATTAGGTTCAGGACACTGGCATTCAGTTTTAATGGAGAAATTTTCAGGACTTGCACAGTATTGGGTGATAGGAAGTAAAGAGGTGCTCTAAGTATAAACTGCACACCAAATTCAAAGACTTCATGTTAAAAAAATAGAATATCTCATTTATGATATTTTTATCGATTGTATATTAAAATTGTATTTTTGATTACCATTTTGCATTACACAAAATATATTATCAAAATTAATTTTTCCTTTTTTGTATTTCTGAATTTGGCACTAATAATTTAAAATTACATATGTGCCTCACATTTGTGGCTTTTATTGTATTTCTGATGGATAGTGCTACCAGATACAATGTTTCCCAGGATGTGACACAATTGAAACTGGCAAATTTAGGTGATAAAGGGAATTTTCAAGTTTTAATGGTTACATGTATATTTTAATGTGTTTTAAAGATATAATTGACATATCAAACCCATTGCTTCATATATAGTATTATTTTAGGATGAAGTTAATGTGGGTAGCATTATGATATTATTTACGGAAACTCAGGAACACAAATCTTCCCTTATTAACTTCATACAAATGATTCCAGTTGCTAGTATCTTGAATTTCTCTATTTATTCCTGCATTCTTTCAGTTCAGACTTCCAAATTTAGAAAATAAAATCTACTTTTTCTGTTGTAGGAAAATATATATTAAATACTTTAGATGTGCCTCAAGATTTAGAAGAAGTAGTTGGTAAAAGGGTTCACTTTGTCAATTTCTTTAGGTTCACACCACCAGGTTATCAACTTTCCCCCTCAGTTTTGTGAGAAGAAGAAAGTGAATATAAACATTTACATTAAAGACATAATTTGACTATCTGTAGTGAGAAATAACTTCAAGGCTTTCCAGATAAAACTTTTAATCTAAAAAATCATGCATCTGCTGAGGATTAACATGAACATATCTTGCACATTTATAGCTTATATGAACCAAAAGAATTATTCTTACAAGGCGTACTTCTTACATCAACAGTCTGGTAAAATAGCATATGAATCACATGGATGAAGTAATAGTAATGCTAGAGCTATAAGGTATTGAATTCTCTTGACTCTGAGATCTGAATAATTCATGTAAGAGCTCACTGAAATCATATATTCAACCGATAATTTTTGTGCACATAGTTAAAACAGGTTTAGACTCAAGTGATAGAGTAGTAATGAACATAAAAATTTCCAGGGGGGGGAGGAGGGCAGAGATAAGATGGCGAACTGAAGCCAGCTTTCCACAGAGGCTCCCGTCCTGAAGGAGAGTTAAGGGACAAAAATTTAGCAAGTAACCTGATGGATTCAAGCAGCACCAAGCAAGAAAGTTGAAGAACACACATCAACCCCGCTGAGGAGAGCTGCGACCACAAGGACACAAACAAAAGGTACAAAACCCACCACCAAGTGGATGGGAGTCCCCCCTCCCCCACCTGATCAGCTTAAGAACCCCACAAACAAATGGGCAGAAATCAAAGGCCCTCCCACTACACTTCACGGGAGAAACCTACTAAAATCTGAACCTACCTCCCTTACTAGGGTGCCTAGGCGTTCTCCTGCCAGACATAAAACTGTATAAAACTGTAAATATCCTTTGCCGGCAACTCTGAGCTCCCAGCACTTCCCTCCACTCTCTCTGAGGTCTAAAAGCCTGTCCCCCAGGAGTTCGGATTCTTGGGTGACTTCTAGAGGGGAGAGGACAGTCCCCGAGCTGCGGCTGGTCAGCACTGATTCTGGGGCATGGGAGAGAGGTGAGGACAGTCAGCGGTGGGTGACCCTCACCAGGGTGGTGCTACCCTGAGGTGTGGTGCAGCAGCCCTCCTTGGGCAACAATACAACCAGGCATAAAACTGAGCGGAACTATGGGACCTTGCTACCGGCGGCTCTGGGCTCCCGGCTCTGGGCTCCCGGCACTCCCCTCGCCCTCGCTCTGTCATCTGGAGACCTGAGCGCCTGCCGTGTGGCCGGGCAAGGAACTGGGTCGAACTGAGTCTGTTCGCTGCCGGCAGCTCTGGGCTCCAGCTTCTCCCCCCACACCAACCTCACTCTGAAGCCTGCAGGCTTGAGCTGTGGCGCTGCAGCCGGGTGAGAGACTCTGGGCTCTGGGCTCTGGGCTCCCAACGCTCCCCCCACCCTCGCTCTGTGATCTGGAGACCTGAGCACCTGCCAGGCAGCCGGGCAATGAACTAAGTGGAACTGAGTGTGTTCACTGCCGGTGGCCCTGGGGTCCCACCACTCCCCCCACCCCTCCCTCACTCTGAAACCTGGAGGCTTGGGCTGCAGCGGTGCAGCAGAGCAAAAGATTGGGAGGAACTGAGTGTGCTTGCTGCCAGTGGCTCTGGGCTCCCAGCGCCCAACCCCACCCTCACTGGAGGCCTGTCCCCCAGGAGTCCAGATACTTGGGGGATTTATTGGGGGCATGGACAGTGCCCAAACTGCAGCTGGTCGGTCCTGACTCTGGGACACAGGAGTGAGACTGGGGGAGAACCACATCAGAGCAGCAGTTCCCTGAGGTGGCTGAAGCCACACCCCCTGCCTCCCTGGGCAACCAGAGGAGGTCACCCCTGAGTATCTGATTTGCCTCAGGTGACTCACAGACCCAGGAAACTTACAGGGCAGGGCCGACTCAGAGAACTTAGACTTCAACCCAGAGCAAGTGCTTCAATGGGGTCAAACAGAAGCCAGCTGAAAATAAGTCAGAACCACTTAGCCCCACCACACCAGACAGGGCCCCAGTCTCTCAGGCCACAACACTAAATGGGCCCTCAACTAAACCCCAGGGGAAAAAATCAAAGGGAGTAAAACAACCATGGGGTGGAATCAGCAGAAAAACTATGGTAACATTAATAACCAGAATAGATCAATCCCCCCAAGGAAAGATATGGCAGATGTAATTGAAGATTCCATTCATAAACAACTGGCAGATATGTCAGAAATTGAATTCAGAATTTGGGTTGCAGACAAGATTGATAAAATAGAATTAGGAATCCGAGGAGAAATTCAAAAGTTGTCTCAAGAATTTAACGAATTTAAAGACAAAACCACCAAAGACTTAGACACACTGAAGCAAGAATTTGCATTCCTTAAAGATATGAAAAATACAGTAGAATCCCTCAGCAACAGAATGGACCAAGCAGAAGAAAGGGTTTCTGACATGGAAGATAAAGCCTTTGAACGCTCCCAAACTCTCAAAGAGGAAGAGAAATGGAGAGCAAAAATGGATCACTCTCTTAGAGGGCTCTGGGATAATTCGAAGAAGGGCAATACACGAATAATAGGAGTTCTGGAAAATGATGAAGTAGCATCGATGGGCACAGAGGCCCTTCTGCATGAAATTATGAAAGAGAATTTTCCAGACATGCCTAGAGACTCTGAAATTCAGATAGCAGACAGTTTCAGAACTCCAGCATGATTCAACCCCAATAAGTCATCCCCCAGACATACCATAATTAGCATCACTAAAGTTAACATGAAGGAGAAAATTCTCAAGGTTATCAGGCAAAAGAAAGCCATTACCTACAAAGGTAAGAACGTTAGAATGACTACAGATCTCTCTCCTGAAACTTTTCAAGCCAGAAGAGGGTGGTCATCAACTTTTAATCTCCTAAAGCAAAATAACTTTCAACTTCAGATCTTGTACCTAGCTAAACTGAGTTTCATCTATGATGGAGAAATTAAATACTTTAACGACATTCATATGTTGAAGAAATTTGCCACAACCAAACCAGCTCTTCAGGATATTCTCAGACCTATCCTCCATAATGACCAACCCAATCCTCTACCACAAACGTAAACTCACTCAGAAACTCCTGATCAAACACCAAGTTCTACAATGGCAAAAAGATTAAAAATGTCCACTGGACTTTTGAAAAACTTGATAACCAAAATTTCACCAAACTTATCAGTAGTCTCCATCAATGCGAATGGCTTAAACTGTCCTCTAAAGAGACATAAGTTAGCTGACAGGATACAAAAACTCAGACCAGATATCTGTTGCTTACAAGAGTCACATCTTAACTTAAAAGACAAATATAGACTCAGGGTGAAAGGATGGTCATCCATATTTCAGGCAAATGGCAATCAGAAAAAAGCAGGTGTTGCAATTTTATTTGCAGACACAATAGGCTTTAAACCAACAAAAGTAATGAAGGACAAGAATGGTCACTTCATATTTGTTAAGGGTAATACTCAATATGATGAGATTTCAATTATGAATATCTATGCACCCAACCAGAATGCACCTCAATTTATAAGAGAAACTCTAACAGACATGAGCAACTTGATTTCCTCCAGTTCCATAATAATCGGAGACTTTAACACTCTTTTGGCAGTGATGGATCGATCCTCCAACAAAAAGCTGAGTAAAGAAATTCTAGATTTAAATCTAACCATCCAGCATTTAGATTTAGCAGACATCTACAGAACATTTCATCCTAACAAAACTGAATACACATACTTCTCATCAGCCCATGGAACTTACTCCAAAATTGATCACATCTTAGGTCACAAGTCTAACCTCAGTAAATTTAAAGGAATAGAAATTATTCCATGCATCTTCTCGGACCATCATGGAATAAAACTTGAGCTGAGTAACAACAGGAATCTGCATACTCATACAAAAACATGGAAGTTAAATAAGCTCATGCTGAATGATACCTGGGTCAGAGATGAGATCAAGAAGGAAATTGCCAAATTTTTGGAACAAAACAACAATGAAGACAAGAACTACCAGAACCTCTGGGACAGAACAAAGGCAGTTCGAAGAGGGAAATTTATAGCACTGCAAGCCTTCCTCAGGAGAATGGAAAGAGAGCTAGTTAGCAACTTAATGGGACATCTCAAGCAACTGGAAAAGGAAGAACACTCCAACCCCAAACCCAGTAGAAGAAAAGAAATAACCAAAATGAGAGCAGAACTAAATGAAATTGAAAACAAAAGAATAATACAACAGATCAATAAATCAAAAAGCTGTTTTTTTGAAAAGGTCAATAAAATAGATAAACAGTTGGCAAACCTAATCAGGAAAAAAAGAGTAAAATCTCTAATCTCATCAATCAGAAATGACAAAGACGAAATAACAACAGAGTCCTCAGAAATCCAAAAAATCCTTACTGAATATTACAAGAAACTTTACTATCAGAAATATGAAAATCTGAAGGAAATGGACCAATACTTAGAAGCTCGTCACCTTCCAAGTCTTAGCCAGAATGAAGTGGAAATGTTGAACAGGCCAATATCAAGTTCTGAAATAGCATCAACCATACAAAACCTCCCCAAAAAGAAAAGCCCGGGACCAGATGGTTTCACATCAGAATTCTACCAAACCTTTAAAGAGTAATTAGTACCTATACTACTCAACCTGTTCCAAAAGGTAGAAAAAGAAGGAAGACTACCCAACACATTCTATGAAGCAAACATCACCCTGATCCCCAAACCAGGAAAAGACCCAACAAGAAAAGAAAACTACAGACCGATATCACTAATGAATATAGATGCAAAAATATTCAACAAGATCCTAACAAATAGAATCCAGCAACACATCAAACAAATTATACATCATGATCAAGTTGGCTTTATCCCAGGGTCTCAAGGCTGGTTCAATATACGTAAATTTATAAATGTAATTCACCACATAAACAAAGTAAAAAACAAAGACCATATGATTCTCTCAATCGATGCAGAAAAAGCTTTTGATAACATCCAACATCCCTTCATGATCAGAACACTTAAGAAAATTGGTATAGAAGAGACATTTCTTAAACTGATAGAGGCCATCTACAGCAAACCGACAGCCAATATCATATTGAACAGAGTTAAATTGGAATCATTTCCACTTAGATCAGGAACCAGACAAGGCTGCCCATTGTCTCCATTGCTTTTTAACATTGTAATGGAAGTTTTAGCCACGCAATTAGGGAAGAAAAGGCGATCAACGGTATCCACATAGGGTCAGAAGAGATCAAACTTTCGCTCTGCACAGATAATATGATTGCATATCTGGAAAACACTAGAGACTGTACTACAAAACTCTTAGAAGTGATCAAGGAATACAGCAATGTCTCAGGTTACAAAATCAACATTCATAAATCGGTAGCCTTTATATATACCAACAACAGTCAAGCTGAAAAAACAATTAAGGACTCTATCCCATTCACAGTAATGCCAAAGAAGATGAAATATTTGGGAGTTTATCTAACGAAGGACATGAAAGAGCTATATAAAAGAACTAGGAAACTCTAAGAAAAGAGATAGCCGAGAGTGTTAATAAATGGAAAAACATACCATGCTCATGGCTGGGAAGAATCAACATTCTTAAAATGTTCATACTACCCAAAGCAATATATAATTTCAATGCAATCCCTATTAAAGCTCCACTGTCATACTTTAAAGATCTTGAAAAAACAATACTTCGTTTTATATGGAATCAGAAAAAACCTCGAATAGCCAAGACATTACTCAGAAGTAAAAACAAAGCAGGAGGAATTACTCTACCAGACCTCAGACTATACTACAAATCGATAGTGATCAAAACAGCATGGTACTGGCACAAAAACAGAGAAGTAGATGTCTGGAACAGAGTAGAGAACCAAGAGATGAATCCAGCTACCTACTGCTATTTAATCTTTGACAAGCCAATTAAAAACATTCAGTGGGGAAAAGATTCCCTATTTAACAAATGGTGCTGGGTGAACTGGCTGGCAACCTGTAGAAGACTGAAACTGGACCCACACCTTTCACCATTAACTAAGATAGACTCTTACTGGATTAAAGATTTAAACTTAAGACATGAAACTATAAAAATACTAGAAGAGAGTGCAGGGAAAACCCTTGAAGAAATTGGGTTGGGCGAGTTTTTTATGAGAAGGACCCCCCTGGCAACTGAAGCAGCTTCAAAAACACACTATTGGGACTTGATCAAACTAAAAAGCTTCTGCACAGCCAAGAACACAGTAAGTAAAGCAAGCAAACAGTCCTCAGAATGGAAGAAGATATTTGCAGGTTGTCTCTGACAAAGGTTTAATAACCAGAATCCACAGAGAACTCAAACGCATTAGCAAGAAAAGAACAAGTGATCCCATCGCAGGCTGGGCAAAGGACTTGAAGAGAAACTTCTCTGAAGAAGACAGGCGTGAGGCCTTCAGACATAAGAAAAAATGCTCATCATCTTTAATCGTGAGAGAAATGCAAATCAAAACTACTTTGAGATATCATCTAACTCCAGTGAGACTAGCCTGTATCACAAAATCCCAGGACCAGAGATGTTGGCGTGGATGTGGAGAAAAGGGAACACTTTTGCACTACTGGTGGGAATGCAAATTAATACATTCCTTTTGGAAAGATATATGGAGAACACTTAGAGATCTAAAAATAGATCTGCCACTCAATCCTGTAATTCCTTTGCTGGGCATATACCCAGAAGACCAAAAATCACATCACAACAAAGATATTTGTACCAGAATGTTTATTGCAGCCCTATTCATAATTGCTCAGTCATGGAAAAAACCCAAATGCCCATCGATCCACGAATGGATTAATAAATTGTGGTATATGTACACCATGGAATACTATGCAGCCTTGGAGAAAGATGGAGACTTTACCTCTTTCATGTTTACATGGATGGAGCTGGAACATATTCTTCTCAGTAAAGTATCTTGAGAATGGAAGAAAAAGTATCCAATGTACTCACCCCTACTATGAAACTAATTTAGGACCTTCACATGAAAGCTATAACCCAGTTACAACCTAAGAATAGGGGGGAAGGGGGAAAGGGTGAGTAGAGGGGGGGAGGTGGGTAGAGGGAGGGGCATTGAAAGGATCACACCTGTGGTGCATCTTACAAGGCTATATGTGAGGCTTGGTAAATATGGAATATAAATATCTTAGCAAAGTAACTAAGAAAATGCCAGGAGGGCTATGTCAACTAATGTGATGAAAACGTGTCAAATGGTCTATGAACCAAGTGTATGGTGCCCCATGATCATATTGATGTACACAGCTATGATTTAATATAAAAAAAAAAGAAAAAGAAAAAAAAGAAAACGTGTAACAAAAAAAATAAAAATAAATAAATAAATAAAATTTTTCCAACAATAGTTTAAATAGAAAAAAAAAAAAAAATTTCCAGCCTGCAGGAACTTACTTCTGATTGAAAACATGGAAGGAGGGACAGAGAAACAAACACATAAGATTCCATAGGGTTTGGTGGACCATTGTAAGGACTTTGAGTTATACTATCAGTCAAATAAGGTTTTGAGAAAAGCAGTGATATAACTTATATTTAAAAAAATAATTTGGAATAATTGATAAAAAAATGTTTATGAATATTTTTTTAAGACAGAAGAAATGGTTGGATAAAAAATGCTTGCTTGCAAGGCTCATGAATAGGACAGATTCAGAAGAGTAAGTTTGAGGGGTTGCTTGATAAGGTTTCTTGGAAAATGATTGTGTTAAAAAAGAACCACATCTCAGCATGGTGAGAAATTTGGTTCTTAATACTCAAAGTCGTCAAAGAAGTTAGATAAAATATTTTGCTCTTTCTCAGGAAGCACAAAAGTAAGATGGAATTTTCACTCCTGGTCAGCCTCAAAACAAAATAATATGATCATTTTCCTGACCTGGAACCTTTTTTTTTTTCATTTTTCCAAGTAAGTATTATTAACTCAAGTGATACTTTATACTATTATATAATCTAAAGTTTCATTATTTTTATTGACAAACTTATCTATAGTAGAGAAGTAAACTGTTTTATTTATTATTAAGTTTATTTTGTATTTTATTTTCTTTCTTTTTTTTTTTTTTATTAAATCATAGCTGTGTACATTAATGTGATCATGGGGCACCATACACTGGTTTTATAGACCGTTTGACACATTTTCATCACACTGGTTAACATAGCCTTCCTGGCACTTTCTTAGTTATTGTGTTAACACATTTACATTCTACATTTACTAAGTTTCACATACACCCTTGTAAGATGCACCGCAGGTGTAATCCCACCAATCACCCTCCCTCTTCCTACCCACTCCCTCCCTCCCTTTTCTCTTCACCCTTCCCCTATTCTTAGGTTATAACTGAGTTATAGCTTTCATATGAAAGCCATAAATAAGTTTCATAGTAGGTCTGAGTACATTGGATACTTTTTTTTCCATTCTTGAGATACTTTACTAAGAAGAATATGTTCCAGCTCCATCCATGTAAACATGAAAGAGGTAAAGTCTCCATCTTTCTTTAAGGCTGCATAATAATCCATGATGTACATATACCACAATTTATTAATTCATTCGTGGATCGATGGGCACTTGGGCTGTTTCCATGACTTAGCAATTATGAATAGGGCTGCAATAAACATTCTGGTACAAATATCTTTGTTATGATGTGATTTTTGGTCTTCTGGGTATATGCCTAGTAGAGGAATTTTAGGATCAAATGGCAGATCTAGTTTTAGATCTCTAAGTGTTCTCCAGACATCTTTCCAAAAGGAATGTCTTAATTTGCATTCCCACCAGTAGTGTAGAAGTGTTCCCTTTTCTCCACATCCACGCCAATATCTCTGGTCTTGGGATTTTGTGATATAGGCTAGTCTTACTGGAGTTAGATGATATCTCAAAGTAGTTTTGATTTGCATTTCTCTGATGATTAAAGTTGATGAGCATTTTTTCATATGTCTGAAGGCCTCGCGCCTGTCTTCTTCAGAGAAGTTTCTGTTCAAGTCCCTTGCCCAGCCTGCGATGGGATCACTTGTTCCCATTCTGATGGCTGTTTGCTTGTTTTACTTATTGGTAGCCTTCATATATACCAACAGTAGTCAAGCTGAAAAAACAGTTAAGGACTCCATTCCATTCACAGTAGTGCCAAAGAAGATGAAATATTTGGGAGTTTATCTAACAAAGGACGTGAAAGATCTCTATAAAGAGAACTAGGAAACTCTAAGAAAAGAAATAGCTGAAAATGTTAACAAATGGAAAAACATACCATGCTCATGGCTGGGAAGAATCAACATTGTTAAAATGTCCATACTACCCAAAGCAATATACAATTTTAATGCAATCCCTATTAAAGCTCCACTGTCATACTTTAAAGATCTTGAAAAAAATAATACTTTGTTTATATGGAATCAGAAAAAACTTCGAATAGCCAAGGCATTACTCAGAAATAAAAACAAAGCAGGAGGAATCACACTACCAGAACTCAGACTATACTACAAATCGATAGTGATCAAAACAGCATGGTACTGGCACAAAAACAGAGAAGTAGATGTCTGGAACAGAATAGAGAATCAAGAGATGAATCTAGCTACTTACTGTTATTTTATCTTTGACAAGCCAATTAAAAACATTCAGTGAGGAAAAGATTCCCCATTTAACAAATGGTGCTGGGTGAACTGGCTGGCAACCTATAGAAGACTGAAACTGGACCCACACCTTTCACCATTAACTAAGATAGACTCTCACTGGATTAAAGATTTAAACTTAAGACATGAAACTATAAAAAATACTAGAAGAGAGTGCAGGGAAAACCCTTGAAGAAATTGGTCTGGGTGAGTATTTTATGAGGAGGATACCCCCGGGCAATAGAAGCAGCTTCCAAAATACACTACTGGGACCTGATCAAACTAAAAACTTCTGCACAGCCAAGAACACTGTATTTTATTTTCTAATTAATTGTATTGTGTTGTGTTTGTTTTCATGGTTACTTTGAATACTGACAAGGAACACTGGTTATACTGTTTTGAAGGCATTTAAGAACAGGACTTAGTTTATTAAAGCAAAATATTAAATAAATATTTCTATAGACAGTATGAGAAGTGGTAGAGCTCACAAAATTTTAAGTCAAATGGTTGAATTTGAGGAGCATGGTCCTACTAAATTGTGAACATTTTCTGTGACTCCTGTTGGCTGGATTAGTCCTGAGCAAGGAGGGTCTGCTCACTCTCTGAGCTACTTCTGTCATGCAGCTATTTTCAGCTACAGAACCTGTATTTTCTAACCCAATGTGACGTTGTTCTAGGCATTACAGATAGTAAGTTACAAGGATAATAGTCTCATCTTTGAGAAATGCATAATTTTATGTAAAGAGATTATTTAACGTATTAAAGGAAAACACCAAGAAACAGAAAAAGAGTGTTAAATCAATCCGAGACTTTTTCTCCCTGCTTTCCAGAAATCCATGTGCTTTATTTCAAGATGGGTTCAAAGGTCCAAAGTCCACCTCCCTCATAAACATTTTTTAACACTGCCCTATTTTCATCATTCTTTGCACTTATCCCTTCAATATATGTGTGCATAGACAATATTACAGCACTTAAATGCTGCTTTATTATTACTTTCTAATTAGTTATACACTTCAAATAAGCTTTTCATATTTTCAAATTTACTTTTTCCCTAGTTCAGAGAACTGCAAATAATGAGAATTGCTGAAATAAAATTGATATCTATTTCTTTTTTCATTGCCTTTTATTACATCCTCAGTTTTAGCAACCATTGTTCTTATAACCTTGTTTAATTATCACCCACAGCTTTGAAAATCTTTGCCTTACCAGAATCAAAAGTCCAATAGTTGACTGTTGGCCAGCCCAGCACGTGGTGGCACCAGCCCCTTTCTGCCTCATTCACATGCTGTGAGGAGCAGCAGAGCAGAGAACGAGGAAGATAATATTATTGTGGAGTTTCCACTGGGCAATGATTAGAACCACAGCAAACCCCTTGTCATGTTCACGGCCAGAAAATGTAACCTGGTTAAATATTACTATGCTGTTTAGACAGTGAAGTCTTACTTTAAGTAAATAGAAACAATAATATAAAATCCAAAGTTAGAATCTCCTTTGGTTTGTTATTTAGGTCAAAGATACATTTCTCTATGCATCTGTCTCAAAACTAGTCCGGGACTTTGAATTTACAAAAGTCATGCCGGGATTCTCATTTCATTTCCGTTGCTCTAACAGATTAGCATCTAATTTTGTTTATCTTTGTTGTGGATGTGATCAGCTTTAATAATTTCCAACTCATAAAACATCCTATCCGCAAGAGAATTCACCTGAGTCCACACCTTTTTTGATGATGAGAGAACAGATAGATTGAAACAAAGGGTGCTTAGCTACCTGCAAAATACTTAGCAGCACGGCAGATATCCCTTGTCAAATGGAATTAGGTCTTGTAACATTTTACTCTAATAATTTAGGGGGAAAAATAAAATGACATGATTTTAGCAAAAGGGCTTCAGGTAATTTGCATTCTTAAACTGCTCCTTTCCCATGCTGTGTATCTGTCTTCAGTGGCATCTGCGACTCTCAAATACCTCGCATACGTAAAAATAATTTCTCTAAAAGTATTCGCCCTAAATTTTTATTTCAGTTATTAATTTTAAGGAAACTGTGCAAGTTGTTTACAATCCAAAATTGATTTATTGAGAGACATTTTTGAGCACAAGGAATCAAGATAAAGTTTTAATCTAGTTTAAGAGATTGTTGAATGTTTTTCTTTCTTAAAAGAAGCTGAGTGTTCTCTTGGAAATTAACATTTTTCTAGAAAAATAGTAATGGGTTTCAATGGAGGGTACAGTTAGAAAAGATCAGTCTAGGCGAGAGATCTGTTATCATTATTTGAAGGCTTAAAAATCACCACGTGTAATTAAAATGTTGACTGTTGTAATGTGAAGAATATAAAAATAGGCAACTTGCAGGTGCTTCTTTAAAAAATGATGAATTAGAGTCAGGAATTTAAAAGTAAAACCAATGATACATTCACAATCCATAAATATAGACAGAGGGAGTGCTGTATTTCTATGACTGTATGTCCGGTCCCCTTGTGCACCCCAGCCCTTAATGTACATATAAGTTATAAGGCAGGCACTATGACTTGTCCATATTTATTTACTAGTGTCCAGAAATATGCCTGCAACATGTTCAAATTGTGTGAATAAATGAATAGATAACTAAGTAGTGAATTGGTGAGTGAAATAGGAGCACCTTCTTATTTCCAATGACTTTTAGTGCTCTCAATGCCAATGTGTAACCATCAACTAGTTTCAAATTATTAGGAAGTACACATGATATTTGATTTTCCATTCTTCAGGTACTTCATGTAGGGTGATGATCCCCAGTCCCAGCCATCTGAGGTGAAGCCTCAGATGCAGCACAAAAGTTCCTTACATGGGACCTCAGGATTAGACTGTAGTGCAGAAACCTCAGAGCTTGAACCACATGCCAATACCTTTTTTGAAACCAAAATCTTTTATAGTCTCTATCTTTTCCTTGATATATATTTCTATGCCTCAGCTTAAGAGGATTCCAAGTTTTTCTCAAAACCCTCTGCAAATAAAACCTACCAGCCTATTCTCTCCTGCCTATTTACTAGAGAAGGATCAATACGCCCCTTGAACATTTCCATCACCATCACACCATGACCACTCATCTTTATATATGTGCTCTATGAACAGCAAAGTCATGTATAGCTAACTCTTCACTTCCTGCTGTTTTATCCATTTGCACATGGACTCTGATCTAGCTAGGAGAATTTTCAAACACGTTAACCCCAATCCTTTCTAGTCATTGTGTTTCAACTAAATTGAACACTCAAGGCAAGTTATTTTAAAAATAAAAAGGTTTATCATTTATTTGATTGTTGTCATGGGGAAAAGGATGGACATAACATCCAGACCCTTATCTCTAACTCCAAGTCCCAGATTAGAAGACTCTCTATGACCTAATAAATTAGAACAAATGTGATGGATCTACGCAAGAAGAATGAATACTCTTGGACCATGACTTGGCTGCTGTCAGCTCACTGATTTTGTTTGAATGACTTGTTTGGTTTTTGTTTTTCATTTTTAAGCAAATCAGTTTATTGAAATATAAAAATATAATTTTGCACAAAAATAATAAATGTTAAGCTTGAGGAATTTTTAACACATGAATATACTTATATAGATAGCATTCACATTAAAAAATAGATTATTCATACCACTAATGTGCTAACATGCCACTGACCTATAATGATCACCCATAAATGATAAAACAACTATCCTATGTTTAATCACCACTCTTCAGTTTATTTCGTTTATTTGAACACACATCTGGACAAGGTGGAAACCAAATATGCAAAAAGAAACCATCAGTGGGGTCAGTCTCTGAACCCACATTGGCACATGACTTTAGGAAGTCATAGGATTCCTTCCTCACAAATGGGATGAAGGGCCTTATGAAGACGTCTTCATGCAGCATTGGGCTGACTCACCCCTGTGTCTTCTGCTGGGTGAGGCTGCAGCAAGGAGGCCCTGACCAGATCGAACTCCAAGCACTTTGATCATACAGTCTCCAATAATGTGGGAAATAAATTTATTTCTTTATAAATTACCCAGGATGGGAAATAACTTTCTTTTCTTTATAAATTACCCAGTTTGTGGCATTCTGTTAAAGCAGTATAAATGGATTAAGATAGCGCTAATTGCATCTGCAGTCACTCCATGTTCAGATGAGGGCACATTCCGAGTAAGTTAGGACTTCGAAATACAATTTTAGGCAGCACAGTTCAATCTTCAGTTTTGACTTAGTTTTTTTCCTCTACTATTTCTTTGATGCCTTATTTATTAAGCTTTGTACTTTTCCTTAATATCCCCTCTTGTGTACTTTTTTGGCTTTATTGTTGATCTTTTTCTCTTTTCGAGATGTATGTTTAGAACATTGAGCTTTATCTCCCTTCTTGTCTGATGTATAAGGTTACTACTTGTCTAAGGTTACTACTAGTTCTCTAAACACAGCATTCTGCAAGTTGTAATGTCAAATTTCTACCATTCAATTTAAACATATAAATTCTACTGATATTTAAAACTCTATTGACTTCTTATTGTATTGAATTTAATATAATTTTTGCTTAACCAAAAATGCCCAAATTATCAATCAGACTCACTCAAAACTTGAGTCTCATCCAGCAACAAGCTTATTAGTAATTATCATAGGATATAAGATAGAGGCACAATAAATGATACATCAATAGCTAGGAGACTCCAAATCCATTAAATACAGCTCCCTGGAATACCGTTCCCCGAATCAAGTTATTATTTAAATTCTAAATGACAAGTACTAACTCTATGTGATCAATGTGTTGAGTCTATTTTGTATTGGGATCTCCCACTACTCACATAGCCAGAGGACATACATGACTAATTTCCATTTTCCAGGACAACAGTGGCTCACAAACCCCATAATTGCAGGTTTTTATATATACTGTATATATGTGGCATCAGACATTTTTTGCTGCAGTTCTCAGATTAGTAAAAACACACCAAAAAGTCTCTAAAAAGTCTTCATTTATAATATAGATAATAAATTCCATCAGTGAAGAATTATAAAGAATTGTAGTTAGGGTCAAAATCACCCTCCAGTTTCCTGACAATTATTGAAATCTCACTTTATGGTTCAGTATGTAGTCAATTTTGGTAAATGTTCCCTGCACTCTTGAAGCAAATGTATATTCTGACATAATTTTATATAGAAGTATATTTATTTATATAATTAGAATGTGTCATTATAATGTCTGAATTTTCTAGATTTCTACTGAATTTTTTTCTGCTTATTTCATCTGATATAAGGAGAAATGTGGTAAAAATTGTTCTTTGATTGTGGATTTATCTGTTTTCTTCTATTAGTTCTATCAGTTTTGCCTTATCTACTTTGAATCTTATTAGGAATATAGAAATTTAGAATTGTTTTAACTTACTGAATGATTGACCTATTATCACTTGAAAAATCTTTCTTATCCCTAAAGGAAAAAATACCCTATTTTTTTCTTTTTAATTTTGAAAATTACAAAAGGGTAAGTACAATTAGGCTACATCACTGGTTGCATTTGTAAGGTAATGTCAAGTTATAATTGAGTCCTTCACCCTGGAGATGTGCCCTATACCCCTGCACTGTACCCAGCGGATTGGGAGCTTACTGATCCTCTTTCCTCCCATTCCTTCCTCTCTTCTTCTTTAATTTAATTATGTTTTTCTCTTGCATGGACCTATAGTTGTTCATCTACTAATTTCAAACGAGTATCTATTGTTTGCTTTTTCATTCTTGAGATATTTTACTAAAGAAAATGTTATTTAACTCTATCCATCTTTTGTATTTAAAAGATGTAAAGTCTCCCCATTTTTATGGCTGAAGAGTATCCCATGGTGTACATGTACCACAGTTTATTAATCCATTCATGGCTGATGGACATCTGGATTGTTTCCACATCTTTGTGATTGTGAATTGAGCTCCTATACACATTTGAGTGCAAAATGATTGCACTTGTGATAAAATGATTTTTTTTTTCCTCCTGGGTAATACTTCTTGTCTTTAAGTCTATCCTTATTTGAAGCATGTCATATTTGAAGTATGTCAGTTTTAAGGAGCATAGAATTATGTTTAATTTATCCTGTATAGCTATCTCTTTTGATTACTTAGACAACTTATGTGTAATATAATGATTAATTAACCTGTTGGAGTTTATATTGACCATATTATTTGTTCTTATTTGAATTGTTAGTCTTTCAGTTCTCCAAAAGGGGACTTTGTGAACACAAGTGGTTCCCTTTGTGTGAAATTCCTATTCCCCTTTCTACCTTCACTTAGTGTTTCTCACTAACTCTTTAGTCACTTCCTCCCAGGAGGCTGTCCAACCTCATGTCTAGGAATGACTCCTTTATAGCTCATCCTAGTAGCATCATGCTCTTTCCCCTAAGAGCCCATTACTCAGTTATTTTGTGTGATTATTTGATTAATATTTCTTCCTTCTTCCAAACCATAGCTTGCTGATGGTAGAACATAATGTATTTTTTAATCATAAATAAATTTATAATAATAATTTATGCAGCATTAATACATCAAAATGTAGATTCTATAACTTATGTTACCACTTTTTTAAATCAAAACTGAAATGAGAAAACCAAGTCTCTAACAAATTATTTAGACATTTCCCTTATGTATGAGGACATCACTTCATTGAGGAACCTCTATTATACCAAGTCTAACTTGTCCTACTACTGGTCATGTAAACCTTCTTGTCTGGAACTATGGGATGCTTTGCAGCTTCCTATAATAGTAGACTCATTCCTATATAAAAAGAATAGATTTCCTGGGACAATCCTATTTCTTGCACACCCACAAGAAGGGTGAATAGAACTGACCAAATGCTGGTTTATTTCAAATATTTTCCAGATTATTTGATGCAAATTCCTTTTCTACAATATTCCATTGTCATTTTTAAGTGAACTTGGCAAATATAAGGACTCTGACTCATGAATGTTCACTTTCTTCCTGGATTAAGTAGGCAGTCACAGTCAAAAATGTTCGATGACTCAAAGTTTCTACGAATGTGTTCAAGATTTTTTGCCTTTTGAAAATCATTCTGAGTACAAGTGGAAGAAATAATGGTGTGTTATCTGTCTTTCTTATTATTCCTATGCAAACAGCACACTCTTCAGGACTTTTATCTGTTCAGAAATATTCTAGTTGTTCAAGGTCCTCTGATCCAGTTCTTAATTAAAAGAAAAAAAAAATCTTCGTATGCATTTACTTTAAGAAAATGTATACCAGTAACTCAAAGTAAGCTGACAAAGTACCATGAAAATTAGAAAAAGTCATTATCTGCAGGTTTAAAGCATCTTTGAGTAAAGCTGCATTATATTAGAATAAATATAGTCTGTTGAGTGTCAACAAAACTTAGGGAATTGTGTAGCCCTATATAAACATCAACAGATATCTTACTGTACTTACTAAACCCTGGAATTGAAATAAAAGTAAAATAAGTTTCTCTTTGAGATATACTTGACTGGAGCATTGAGAATGTAAACACTGACTTGCAAAACAAAATGGAAAGGTCTCAGTATATGTCCTCAGTGCATACTGGAAACGATGTGGAGAGTAGAGAGGTCTAATCAAGTATTCCCGTTAGGCTCAGGAAATTTTCCCAGAGGAAAGAAAGTAAATCAACTTCATTGCAGTTTGAGCCCATTAGGTTTTCCAAGAAAAATGACCTGCCGTTTAGGCCTTAGAATCATTTTGGGGGTCATGGGTCCTCCAAATTCCCCAATTTGTTTGAGTTCCAAACACTTTCCAATGGGCATACAAATTGAACTATCAATGTGTCAAGTTCAAGGTGAAAATAACTATTTCTAAAAAAAAAAAAAAAAAGATGTGAGAGTAAAGAGGATTCCATTTGAGGGTATGGAGAAATTATGCTTGCATACTTGCATGCAGTTAATTTCAAATATTTCCAAAATAATTATGGGAAAAAACAAAACACAGGAAAAGTACACTTGGGGGCATTCCTTTGAACAGGTACATACTGAGACTTATCTACTGAAGTAGATAGATGCTTTTCACTAAAGTAAAAAGATTAAAAGAATAGATTTTTACTTTCTGTTTATGACAGTAAGAGCTTAAAATTTGTCAGAGAAATGTTTAAAAAGAGAATTCTAATATCTAACTCCTTGAAGAGTTCCTTGAAAGTAATGGCTACTGCCTTTAAATCACACAACTTCTATATTGATGGAATTTCTTTTAACCTCCTGCTATAAATTGTACATTTATGTCTGTTAAATTTCACATGTTGAAACCTAACCCCAATGGGATGCATTAGGAGGCAGGACTTTGGAAGATGATTAGGTAATAAAAGTGGAGCCCTCATGAACAGGATTAGTACCCTTATAAAAAGTCACCAGAGATCTCCCTTGCCCCTTCTGGCATGTGAGGGTAGAGAGAGAAGATAGTTATCTATGAACCAGGAAGTGGGCCTCTGTGAGACACTAACTCTGTCAGCACTTGGATCTTGGACTTTCCAGCCTCCAGAACTATGAGAAATAAATTTTTTTTGTTTGTAACCCATGCTGCCTGTGGTATTCTCTTATAATAGCCTGAATGAACTATAAGGCACTCTCAGAGGTCCAATAATTCAGACTGGTTGAAACTTAAATAACATACTGGATCAGATGTTGTACTTCAAACACAAAGATAGTCTCTTACCATTTTTATGGTAAGTCTGTCATGTACCAAATTTAAAACCTAAAATGCAGAATAAAAAGTTTGCATAAAAGTATAACTAAGATACACATTTGACCAAAGCATAAGGGAAGACATTGAAACACATTAGTATATGTATTTATGAACCTGAATTATAGAGATAATCAATTTAATTCCAGTAAAGAGAAAAACTATGGCATAAATTTACTGTAGCAATAATCAGAAATTTCTTCTTAATTCTCTTTTTAAAAGTCTAGGGATTTTTTATTTTCCAGGATTGCCCATTTATATCTATTCATGCTTATTGGAAAACTAACTACATTTTGCAGTAACTCATTTCTCTTAGGTCCCCTCTCTTTGAAAATCAGCTTCTGATACAGCAAGTGCTATAGCCTCTGGGAGGTAAATGCCCAACTAATACTGGCTTTTCCTTTTTTCACCCATGAATACAAGAAAGCTGCTTTTACTGAATTCTTTTCCCCTAACATGCATGGGAATCCTTTCAAATGCTTTTATAGTTCACCATTTCAGACTCTTTGTCTTTATACTCTCAATTAGCCATTCTTCTCAAATACTCTGCTCCCTTTCTTGTGGATGGCATACTACCACCACAAACCAACTTTTCCTGGGTGCTGGTGGAGTTCTTGATTCCTTTGACAAGAATCAGAGCATAGAGATTAGCTCATCAGAGAAAAGATAAAAACAGACTATGATATTTAAGAAAAATATCACAGAGTCTTAAAGATCATAAAATAATTTAAATATAGGGAAACGTGCTTCAATTAGATACTGGGCATCATAGCTTCTGGAGTCTATAGAATTTGTCCATACCAAAATAGTCATGGTCTCCTATTCCTCTGCAGGACTATTTTTGCCATATTTTTGTATATTGGGCTTCTCAGATCTTTCAATTTTCTCTGGGAGTGCAGACAGAGGTAAATCAATAGTGCATCCCTCACTCATGTGTCAGTCAATTTTTGATTATACTTCTTAACCACATACAATAGTAACAACTCTGTTCCTGGAGTAACAAGTTTGATATTAAAATACTGAACACTTTAGCTCCTTATCACAAACTTCTCCATTCCATAATAAAGTAAGATTTTGATTTTCACATAAGATAACATGTATGCTTATTACAGATGATGGAGAGAGATTCCCCTTCCAAAGAGAATTCAATTATTTTACAAAAATCAAACCAGGAATCTCACTTTTGGCCAAGACAGAATGATTTTGACTATACTTGCTCTCCCACAGTAAATATCTAGGAAACAAAATATACAAGACAATTGATTTCAGAGACTGAATAATAAATAATAAGGGCATATGATTTTGAGATAAAGGAAAGAAATGATTCCTAAAACAATCTAAGTTTTCTACTTGGAGACATTTTCTATACCGCAGTTTGGGAAAGAGAACCCTAGCAGAGCATTATAGTATCTTTGAGTTAGGAAAATAGTTTCTGAATTTGGAGAGGCTAAGGCAACTAGAATTTGGGAGGCAAAGTAACAGAGAAGACAAAGAAAAATATACAAAAAAGAAAAAAAAAAAGAGAGCAAATACTCCATAAATCTGCACAAGGTTGTGTTTTTGATTGTTTTTTTACATCTGTAGGGTAGGGCTCTCCAGGAACTAAGTGGAACACAACCATATGGGAAAGAATAACTAACAAGGAGATGCACATTCTATGATTCCCAGAGCTGTAGACATTTGAATTTTAACTAATAAGAATGGCAAGATCTTATTAAACTCCTGGAGTAATCAATGGAGGTCACATATTTGTTACCAGAGCTAGAGGAATATTCAAAAAGGTACTCAGGCTCTGTTCTAACATAACTTAAAAGCTGGGGGAAAAGAAGATGATTTATAAGTAACTTAATTACCAAAAAAAAGTTAATGTTCTTTAAAGAAAAATCATAAATACAGACATTGTGTAATATCACAATGTCCAGCATCTAATAAAAACATTATAAGACATGTGAGAAAGCAGAAAACATGACCCATTACTATGAGAAAAGTCAACTGGTAGAAAGAAAACCAGAAATGACAGAGATGATGAAATTAGTAAGATATTAATTTGAAAATTAATGTAAATATTTTTTAAAATTAAAGGAAAATATTAATACAATAAGGAGAAGGTAAGCGATTAATACTATAGATAAGGAAATAAGATATAACATGTGCAAAGAAAAATCCACTGAGGAATAAAGGAAAGAATGAATAGACATAGAAAAGGGAAAAAATCCAAAATAAAACATGGGCAGAAAAAAACTAAACGTAAACAGACACTCGGAAACCTATAAAAAACTGTCAATTCATTATATGTGTAATTGGAGGTTCAGAGGAACAGAGCAGAAAAGGTAGTTGATAAATAAAGGCCATATTTTTCCAAATTTGATGAAAACTATAAAGTTACAGATTCAACAAATTCAATTAAACTCAATCAGGATAAACACAAAGTAAACCATAACAAGGCATATTATAATGAATTACTATAAGCAACAACATAACGGAAATCTTGGAGGTTGGCAAAGTAAAAGTAAATATAACATACAAAGAAACAAACATAAGAAGGCTCACTGACTTGTCGTGAGAAAAAGTGAATGCCAGAAGACAATATAATGATATCTCTAAATTGCTAAAATAAAAAAATCGTCAACTTAGAATCTTACATTCTTCAAAAGTATGGCATTTGCTTTTAGGATAAGATTTATATACATAAATAAAAATACAAATCTCTCTCTCTCTCTCTCTCTCTCTATATATATATATATACATACACACACACATCTGCATTCTCCATATATATGGAGAGGAAAAATGAATTATCAAACAAGTATGATAAAATTGTATTTTTAGAGATAGTGGTTGAAGTGTGTATAGAAATTTATTTAAGCATTTTTGAAATATTTTGTAAGTCTGAAATTATTTCAGAATGAAAAGTTAAAAAAGAGACAGAGACAAATTTCAGACAAACAAAAGTTTAGTGCATTCTTGGTCATTAGAAGCTCACATCATTAAATGATAAAGGGACTTCATTAGACTAAAAGGAAATGATGCTGGGGGCAACTTAACGGTATACAAAATAATAAAGGGGGGGCAGAACAATGGAATGGTGACAATAAAATAAAAAACAGATGAACAACACAGAAGTTACTAAAACCAAATGCTGGATTTCTGAACAAATCAGTAAAATTGATAAATTTCTATTTAGACTTATCAAAGAAAATAAAGAAGACACAAATTCCAATATTAGTAATGGAAGTGGTAATACCAATATAAATGTTATATGTACAAAAAGCTTAATAAGATAATGGTGAAAATAGCATTGGCCAATAAGTTTAAACAATTAATGTGAAATGGACAAATTCTGTGAAATAAGGAATTATGAAAATTAATGAGGTGAATTAGATAATGCATATAGATTTATATAAATTTAAGAAATTGAATTTAAATTCAATTTAAATTAAAACTTTTCTGCCAAAAAATACCTAGGCCTAGATAGCGAAATATAAATTTTCCCAACATTTAAAAAAGAAAAAAATTACTTAAGAAAATAGAGGAAATGTAAACATAACTCAACTTTAAGGTCAAGGCCATTATAAGAAAAGAGAAACATAAAAACAGTCAATAATCTTAATAATCATAGACGCCAAACAACTGAGCATAACATTATTAAATTAATTCAGGAATATATAATATAAAATATATATTCCATCATGCCCAAGTAGGATTTAACCTAAGAATACAATACTGTTTTAGCTTTAAAAAGCGATAGATAAAATTCACCACATTAGCAGAACAAATACAAGCCAAGGTTATCTTAATAGATGAAGAAAAAGCATTTAACACAATTTAAACTTTTTCTTATTAACACTCTCAGCAATCTAGGAACAGAAGGGAACTTCCTCTAAGCATATATGAAACACCCACAGCTAACATACTTACCAGTGCAAAGATGTCAGCTTTCCAATTCTAGTCAACATATTTTTGGAGGCCCCGTTCCCAGCAGAATAAGGCAAGAAAAAGTTAGATATACTGCTGAAAGGCAAGATATAAAACTCTCCTTATTTGAAAATAAATAGTTTGTCACAATGGCGGGATGCAAACTCATACTACAAAAATAAACAATAATAATGTATTTAAGATAAAACAATTAAAATATGAAACAAACAACTAGATGCAACATTCTAAAACATTGTTTAGTAGTTTTATTATTATAACATTTTTTAAAATATTATTTTCCCTCAAAGCATGAAATATTTAGTAATAAATTTTAGAAATGAGATGCATAAGACCTACACACTGAAGACTATAAGACTTAGTTAAGAACATAAAAAAAGAACTAACCAGGAGATAAACAATATTAATGGGTTGAAAAACACAACAGTGTTAAATTTTATTTGTTTTCAAACTAATCTACAGATTCCACAAAAATTATAACCAAAATCCTACCACACTACCTTTGTAAAAATTGTCACAGTGAGGAGGGTAGCAATATGGCGGCCGAGTAACAGATTCTTTGCAACTGGGCATGGTGAGATTGGAGAGAGAAGACTCCAGGCACCTCTGGTTTGTGGGCTTTGCTCATAAACATCCTTTTGGGGACTCAGGGAGACAGCAAGAGACTTCTGGACCCCAGGAGGAGGACAAAAGTAGTGGAGAAGTGGCAAGTGGTTGCGCAGTCTGCTGCTGCAGTAGCTATGACAGCAGAGAGATTGCAGACAGGGAAGGCCTTCCCTGCGGGTTGTTTTATTTTTTTTGGTCTTGGGCACTTGGTTGAATTATCTTGGGAGAACTTGGGCAAGGGTGTAGGTAAATTTAAGTGTTGTCCAGGGTGTGGAACTGAGCCACTGGGCCAGAAAAGAGCTAACATTGTCTGGTTGTGGGCTGCCGGCAGCCACTGTGGGAGAGTTGTCCTGCCAGCTCCACCCTCAGGGTAGCAGAGTGAGGTCCAGGCTGAGAGACCTTAGGTGAATGATCTAGTGACTGTGAACAGTGCCAAAGGCCAGGATTAAGATGGAGGGGAAGACTATAGCATTCAGTGTTTGGCAGTAAGAGAGCCACCTTGCAGTCTCAGCCCTCAGGGGCATAGAGTTAGGATGGTTTGGGCCCATCTGATAAGTAGGCAGCCACTTCAGGAGAGAACCCAGTGACATGTGCTTTCCTGGGAAAGCCTCTGCTTAGCCAAGGTTAATGGTTTAAAGTGTCTTTTTTAGTGGGCTGAGGAAAGATTCAGGCTCTGAACCCTGCGGGGTTTGAGGGCAAAACGTCAGCAGAGGCCTCCAGTCTCCATCATATACAGCTGTATCGGCATTGTGATTAGCATCTCATACCCCAGAAGATTACCTGTTACCCAGACAATATTCAGCAAGATTTATATATATACTGTTTTTTTCTTCCTTTTTAATTTAATTTCAACTTCTCACCCATAGATGTTTCATTTCTTTCATTCTTCATTTTTATAGTGTAAATATAATTTTCCATTGTTGCCTGCTTTAATAATAAGAATTTCATTTTTGCTAGTGTTTCTCCCCCTGTTAGTTGGTTTTCCCCCCAATTTTACCCTGTAAGGTTTTCTGTTTGTTTTGGTTTTGATTTATAGTATTTTTGTTTTTCCTCTCTATTTGATGGAGGTGGAGTACCATGCCCTCTTAGGCTGACAATGAGCTGCTGACCTCAAGGGAACCACCCAACCCAACACCCCCAGAGGTTGAGGGTTTTTAAGGTGTGGCTAAAAGTACCCTACTATACACCTTTATTACTCCTGTCTCCCTCTTTATTTGCCTTTCTTCTTTTTGTCAATATTCCATTTTACTCACCCCCTCACATTTCTCTTTTTTCTTTTTTAAATATTTTTTCCCTTCTTGTTCTTCAATCTTCTCATCCTTTTAGTACTGTACCAAAAGAACTCATCAAAAACTTAGGTCAGAGGCATGATAAGTTAAAGAGCAAGAGGAAGTGAAAGGAAAATTAGGGCAAGGAAACAGATAAAAGAAAATACTCATGAGGAAGAAATAGCAGAAAAATCCTGGCAACATGAAAAACCAGTCCAGAGCAATCCCCCAGGGATCCATGAGGTAGCTACTGCAGAGTACTCCACCTATAATGAAAGGTTAGAAATGACAGAAGGGAGATTTAAAATACAGATGATGAAAACAATGAAGGAAATTGCTGAGAAACTGGAAAATAATCAAAAGGAAATCCAAAAACAGAATCAAGTAAGAGATGAACAATATGAAGTATATAGAAAAGATAAAGCAGAGCTGAAGGAACTGAAGAAGACAATTAGGGAACTTAAAGATGCAGTAGAAACTAAATAACAGATTAGACCAGGCAGAAGAAAGAATCTCAGAGGTGAGGACAAAGCTCTTGAGGTAACTCAGATAGTTAAAGAGGGAGAAAGAGAGAGAGCAGAACATTCGCTGACAGAATTATGGCACTTCATGATGTGTTCCAACATATCAGTTATAGGCATCTATAACTAAGTGGGAGAAGAATTTCCCAAAGGAATGGAAGCCTTACTACAGAATATTATAAATGAAAATATTACCAAAGATTCTGACACACTCCTTTCAGTGGGCTATCGGACCCCAGATCACCTCAACTCAAATGGAGCTTCTCTAAGACACATTGTGATGAGCCTGTCCAAAGTCAAGACAAAAGAAAAGATTCTACCAGCTGCCAGCAGTTAAGCACCAATTGACCTACAGGGGCAGATTCCTCAGGGTGACTACAGACTTCTCTAATGAAAAATTTTAAGCTAGAAGACAGTGGTCATCTACCTTTAATCTACTTAAACAAAACAATTTCCAGCCCAAAATTCTATATCTTGCTAAGCTAAGCTTTAAAATTGATGGAAAAATCAAATCTTGTTGAGGAAATTTGCCACAACAAGACTAGCTCTACAGGAAATACTTCAACGTGTTCTATACACTGATCATCACAATGGACTGCCAACAAAGTAAGCACCTAGAAATTAAAGGACAGAACCTAGCTTCCACAATGATGCAAAAGATAAAACTAAATAATGGGCTTTCACAAAATGAGATGAATAAAACACTACCGTACTTATCAATTATCTCAATAAATGGTGATTGCTTGAATTCCCCACTGAAGAGGCATAAACTGGCTGATAGGATAAGGAAACACAAGCCAAGACAGCCATTTGATGTCTGCAGAAAACACACCTAGCTTCAAAAGACAAATTAAAATTCAGAGTTAGAAGTTGGAAGACAATTTTTTAGGCAAACAGAATTCAGAGGAAAAAGGGGGTTGCAATCTTATTTTCAGATACAAGTGGATTTAAAGCAACTAAAGTCAAAAAAGACAAAGATGGACACTTCATATTGGTCAAGGGAAAATACAACAAGAATACATTTCAATTCTAAATATTTATGCACCCAACTTAAATACTCCCAGATTCTTGAAACAGACCTTAATTAGTCTGAGCAATATGATATCCTAAAACACCATAATAACAGAGGACTTTAACACTTTCTCTCACAGAGCTGGACAGATTCTCTAAATGGAAATTAAACAAAGATATAAGGGACTTAAATGAGACCCTAGAACAACTGTGCTTGACAGACACAAATGGAACACTCCATCCCAAAGATAAAGAATATGCCTTCTTCTCATCGCCCCATGGAACATTCTCCAAAATTCATCATATCCTGGACACAAAACAAACTCCAATAGAATCAGAAGAATTGAAATTTTACCTTGCATCTTCTCAGATGACAAGGCATTAAAGGTGGAACTCAAAGCAGACAAAAATGTTTAACCCCACATAAAGTCATGGAAATTAAAAAAGACAAAATCATCAACTTCCTTGAGCATAACAACAATGAAGGCACAAGCTACCAAAACCTGTGGAATACAGCAAAAGCAGTCCTGAGAAAAAAATTTATTACTTTAGATGCCTACATCTGAAGAACAGAAAGACAGTGCATCAACAAACTCACAAGCCATCTTCTGGAATTGGAAAAAGAAGAACAATCTAAACCTACACCCAGCAGAAGAAAAGAAATATCCAAAATTAAATCAGAGATTAATGAAATTAAAAACAAAAGGATCATTCATAAAATTAGAGAAACAAGGAGTTGATTTTTTGAAAAAATAAATAAGATAGATAAACCTTTGGCCAGACTAACTAGAAATAGAAAAGTAAAATTTCTAGTAACCTCAATCAGAAATGATAAAGGGGAAATAACAACAGATGCCACAGAGATACAAGAGATTATCTCTGAATACTACAAGAAACTCTATGCCCAGAAATTTCACAATGTGAAGGAAATGAATCAATATTTGGAATTGCACCCTCTCCCTAGACTTAGCCAGGAAGAAATAGATCTCCTGAACACACCCATTTTTAAGCACTAAGATCAAAGAAATAATAAAAAAAATCTCCCAACAAGTAAACACTGTGGTTCAGATGCCTTGACAACAGAATTCTATCAAATCTTCAAAAAAGAACTTATTTCCATAGTGCAGAAATTATTCCAAAAAATTGAGGAGGAAGAAATCTTCCCCAACACATTCTAAGAAGCAAAAATCATCCTGATACCAAAATCAGAAAAAGACCCAACTAAAAAGGAGAACTTCAGATCAATTTCTTAATGAATATATGTTGCTGTCCACTGGCCTAGTCAGAGACACGAAGGCAGACACTGCAGACAAAATTAATGATTTATTAAGGGATGGCTGGTGCTTGCTCAGGCACAGCAGCAATTGGCCGTCTTTACTCACTTTCTTATATACCCAAAATCATCGGATAAAAATAATCCAAGAACGAGGAAGACAAAAGGCACAGATTCCTTATCAGAGTTAATCCAGCAAAGTATGTACACACCTTTCTAAACCACGAATATTTTGTTTAGAGATAAACAACAATGGAGATGAACCACAAAGGGCTGGGTTGTCTGTTCTGTTTACCTACTTCTCTATATGATTAACTGAAAGTTTTTGTGTAAATAGAGGTAGGGGATTAAGTGCAATGGTCCATTGCCCAGGGCAGATGCTCTGTCTCCAGCTACGACTTGGCAAGGGTCTCCAGTACATTCTTTCCTTTAAGGCATGACTGCAGCCCAAGTACCGGAAATGTTCTTCTCAGAGCCTCATGACTTCAAGGAACACAAATGAGACTGATTCACCTTACAAGGGTGCAGTGGACTGTGCCCCTTCAAATATAGATGCAAAAATTCTCAACAAAATCCAAGCTAATAGATTATAGCTTATTATCAAAAAAGTCAAATATCATAATCAAGTTGGTTTCATCTCAGGGTTGCAAGGCTGGCCTAACATATGCAAATCCATAAACATAATTCACCATATCAACAGAAGCAAAACCAAAAACCATATGATCCTCTCGATAGATGAAGAAAAAGCATTCAGTAAAATCCAGCATCCTTTTCTAATTAGAACTCAGAAGAGTATAGGCATAGGTGGCACATTCGTGAAACTGATCAAAGCTATCTATGACAAACCCACAGCTAATATTTTACAGAATGGCGTAAAACTGAAAGTTTTTCCACTAAGAACTGGAACCAGACAAGGTTGCCCTCTATCACCAATACTTTTCAACATAGTGCTGGACATTCTAGCCAATACAATCAGGCAAGAGAAGGAAATAAAGGGCATCCAAAGGGAACACAGAGGTCAAACTCTCCCTCTTTGCTGACAACATGATCTTATACTTAGAGAACCACAGAGAATCAACCACAAGAGTCCTGGAAGTCATCAAAACATACAGTAATATCTCAGGATATAAAATCAATGTCCACAACACAGTAGCCTTTGTGTATACCAATAACAGCCAAGATGAGAGGCTAATTAGGGACACAACTCCCTTCACCATAGCTTCAAAGAAAATGAAGTACCTAGGAATATACCTAAGAAAAGAGCTTAAGGTCCTCTATAAATAAAACAACAAAACCCTAAGAAAAGAAATAGCAGAAGATGTTAACAAATGGAAGACCATACCATGCTCATGCCTGGGAAGAATCAACGTTCTTAAAATGTCTATTCTTCCCAAAGCAATTTACAGATTCAATGCCATCCCTATTAAAATACCAACATTGTACTTATTGTACTTTCAAGACTTGGAAAAAATAATTCTTCGTTTTATATGAAACCAGAAAAAAAAAAAAAACCATATAGCCCAGGCAATTCTTAGTGATAAAAACAAACCTGGGGGCATTAGCATACCAGATTTTAGGCTGTAGTATATAAGGCCATAGTGGTCAAAACAGCATGGTATTGGCACAAAAATAGAGACATAGACATTTGGAATCGAATAGAAAATCAGGAAATGTAACTAACATCTCACAGCCACCTAATCTTTGATAAACCAAACAAGAACATATACTGGGGGAAAGAATCCCTATTCAATAAATGGTGATGGGAGAAAAGTGTATCCACATGTAAAAGACTGAAACTGGACCCACACCTTTCTCCCCTCCCAAAAATTGATTCAAGATGGATAAAAGACCTAAATTTAAGGCGTGAAATGATAAAAATCCTCAAAGAGAGCATGGGAAAAACACATGAAGATATCGGCCTAGGGAAAGACTTTATGAGGAAGACTTCCATGGCAATTGCAATAACAAAAACAAAGAAATGGTACTTAAACTGAAAAGCTTCTGTACAGCTAAGGAGACAAGAACCAAAACAAATAGACAACCTACACAATTGTAAAGGATATTTGAATATTTTGAATCAGATCAAAGCTTGATAACTAGGATCTACAGAGAACTCAAATTAATGCACATGAAAAAAGCCAAAAACCCATGTATCAATTGGGCAAGACAGATGAATAGAACCTTCTTGAAAGAAGACAGATGAATGGCTAACAAACATACAAAAAAAAAAAAATACTCATCATCCCTAATTATTAGAGAAATGCAAATAAAAATCACCCTGAGATATCATCTAACGTCCTTCCTGGAAGGAAGTATGGAGAACCCTCAAAGAACTCAAGCTAGACCTCCCATTTGATCCTGCAATCCCATTACAGGGCATCTACCCAGAAAGAAAAAAAACCCTTTACCATAAAGACATTTGCACTAGACTGTTTATCAGAGCTCAGTTTACAATCGCCCAAATGTATAAACAGCCTAAATGCCCACCAGCCCAGGAATGGATTAACAAGCTGTGGTATATGTATATCATGGAATACTATTCAGCCATTAAAAATGATGGACACTTTACATCCTTTGTATTAACCTGGATGGAAGTGGAAGACATTATTCTTAATAAAGCATCACAAGAATGGAGAAGCATGAATCCTAAGTACTCAATCAGAATTGAGTATGAGATATGAGGACAGTTAATAACCTAGTACATGGTGGGGGGTAGGGGAAGGGAAGAGCAGAGAGAGGGAAGGAGGGAGGGGGAAGAGAAGAGCAGGGAGAGGAAAGGAGGGAGGGGGTGGGGGTTCATGGTGTGTGACATACCTTTTGGGGGCGGGAACCAATTATAAGAGGGACTTTACCTAACAAATGCAATCAATGTAACCTGGTTCTTCATACTCTCAATGAATCTCCAATAATAATAATAAAAAAATTGTCACAGTAATTTTAAAAATTCATCTGTAAATGCAAAGGACCTTAAATTTAAACACAGATTCTAGCACTTCTTAATAGCAGCTATCAACTATAAAAGTTCCACTTCTTTCTGGATTGTGACTCACCATCCTATAAAGCTTATCAAGAGGTGGATCAGTTTTGCCATTTCCATCTATTTTGGCAACAATTCTAAAGCATAATTATAATTTGAAGCTATGACATTTCCTCCATTGCTAATTCCAGTTCATGTTCAGGAAAGAATGTTCCAAATTTTGAAGGTTTTTTTTTTCCTTTTTTTTTTTTTTTATAATGGAGACAGAATGGAAATGATAAACAGAAGAAAACAATAGTCTCCAGTCTTTCAGTCAGCATTTAAGCGAACAATTTATTCCAGAAATTTTAGAGAGAAAGGAATTTGATACAGGGAATTAGAGCCTGTGGAATTATTGAAAGAACTGTCATTGCTGGATTTTAGGAAATTGGGAAGTGGAGACATAAGAGAAACTTCAGGATTCTCTTGCTGGTGACCATAGTAGAAGCAAACGAGGTACTTTTCAGCAGGCCACACAGAAGCTCTCACCGCTGCCCCGCGCTGGCTCCTACCTCTCTTTCCAAGTGCTAAATAGATGTCTTTCATGGAGGGAGTCTACCCAGCATTCTGATGGTAGTGGAGATTCTTAAAAAAGTCGTTCTGAGGCATTTAATGTTGTGACCCAGGAGAGAAGAGATGATCTGCCACAATAAGATGTGCAAATGGTAAGACATTTTATTTATAAAAAAATATTGAATATGTACTTAAAATGCGCAAGGCACTACAGTAGTCTACAAGGGGGAGGCATGGTTAAATTGACACCTGAACTCAAGAAAATTGCAACTTAGAGGCAAAGATACAGCTTGTATCTAAATAGTGTAGTTAAAGCATATGGTTAGTGCAAAATCTGTACTGTAGATAACGTGAGAGAGAAAATAGAAGAATCAGCACAATTATAACTTTGACTTAAGCAGTTTAACAGCAATCGAGGTAAACAAAACATTTGTACCCTGTAATATTCTGAAAAAGATGAAAAAAAATGAAAATTGAAAAAGAATTTACATGGGGCTCTAAATTTTACACTCTTTAGTGAGTTGCTTATCATTTTAAATTAGTAATCCTTTTCATTAGAAGAATCTGCCATGAAGTAAATAAATTGCTATTTAATTAGATAGAATTCATTGTAAGTTACATGTTTTCCTTAAGGTTGTTAAACTATTGCCAGATGTTGAGCCTATAAATTGTTTGTAACTCGGTGAATTCTCCCATTCCAGAATCTAGGATCTCAGTTACATAAATTGAAGAACTCGATTTTGTCAATTCACTCAGGGATTAATATGTCCCAGTGTCTACATTTCACTAAGCAACACATAACAAGCAAATGTGTAAACATTCAGAAAGCCAGTGTTTTATTAGTAATTTACCACTGGACACCTATCTAATCAGACAACAGAAGTTGGCTTGTATATAATCCTTTTGGTAGAAAGTAGTACCCAAGGGATTATTATAAGACTCTAAATTCCTTGGACCCAGTTGCATATTTGGGGAGATGACATCTCTTTTCGTAGACAATGTATCCACAGAATAGACAGAGATATACTCAAAGCTTTGGCATTAGCATACACATTGGAATACTGACAAAATCTTATTCAGAAACATACTTTCTACATGTAACATAAGACTGTATTTGTGTTTCTGATTGCAATAGTGTATAATAATTTCAAAGATTTCAGTCTATTACACAAAAATTATACTTCTGATTGGCATCTGCCTATGATATTTGATAACACTTGGTTTTGTTTATAAAACATCTTCCATTGTGGGTTAACTCAGTAGACGGCTTATTGTATTAATTTTCTATTGATTCTTCCTAGGTACAATTGCAGAGGGTGGTATTTCCTTCCAATTGGTCTCCAAATGCTACAAGAGTGCCTCATTCACAATTTGGAGATAACAGATACATTGACTATTGTTCATACAGACCATTAACAGCAGAAGTTGTACAGACAAATACTTCTGTATAATTTTAGAATAATGGTTATGAAATGTTTCAAAGTTGCTTTGTATTTTTTTTTTTTTTTTTAACAAATGGAGCACACTGCTTTTCAGTAGTCATGTGAGTGTCAAAAGTTACTCTCATTACTCAGGGAAAACTGACACCACATTGTCAGACAATAGTTTTATCTCAGCAAAGTTTTCAAAACGGTTTCATTCTTATCCCTAGTCTCTTATTCTACTTAAATTCTCATTTCATATGTAGTGATGTAGATCTCTAAGTTACTAACATTTTGTGATTTTTGTCCTTTCCTCTATTTGCAATGATAATTGGCTAATTAGAAAGTTGATCATTCACAAAAAAAAAACACAGCCCTGTTGAGAAGCTGGCTTTAGATATGCAAATGTTCTAATGTAGTAAACAGGTTTATTTGGGATGTTTTCTTCCCTCAAAACTCAAGGGTTATGGCTTTTTCTTGTCTTCACTATTGAAAGGTCATCAATGATATTTTTAAACACTCCAAAATATAAACTATAATTAATTTGTTTTATGAACTTTATACTTTAATGTTCATACACATTTTTAAAAGTGTGCCGCTATCATTTATTTATGCAAGAAATCTTGGCTTAACCAACTATGACATTAACATTTGGTTTCATCTTTACATGTGGTCATTAGCATATTAAGTTTTTAAGAATTGTAGAATTCCCTTTAGACATTTTTTATGGGAAAGATATTTTCTCAAGGAGTGTAAATTTAGAAGATCCTTTTTGCAAACTAAATGTAGGGTACTAAATGGAAGTACTATTTTTTTTTTCTTAGCTTGTGGTTCTAGGGTTGTATAAAAACAAAGTTCCTGTATGTTTTTTCTTTTTCCTTTTTTTTTTTTTTTAATAAAACAAAAACTACAATGTATCCAAGGTCCTTGAAATGGATCACTTTACAAATAATTTCTCCTGGTTCCTGATTAAATTTATCCTAGTAACTTCTTTACATTGACATCTATTAATCTTAAGACAATATCAATTTATTTTTAAAACTAGTTGAACATTTTGATATGTACTTGCGTTTTACAGATGTTGTTTCATTTGATTTATATATAAACCCTATTAAATGTTGACACTAATTCTATACATGAGGAGAAAGAGACATAGGAAATTTGAGTAAACTATTAAAGTCATAGAGATAACGAACAGTCGAGGTAGGAGCCTGTGGCTGCTTGATTCCAAAGTTTAAGTTCCTAACCACTTTTTGATAATGAAGCACTGGTGGACCAGTTACTTTAATGGAAGACAAAAGTCAATATATATGGTGGTACTTAGCTACTTAGCTTAAGGAACGTACTCTCATTTTGGAAAGGATAACACATTTTTAGGTTAACTTTAGGCAGGTCGGGATCAATGTTGTTTTCTCTCCTTGCATGTCCAAACTCGAAGACTGTCTCCTCCCAAGTCACGTGACCCAACCATTTTCACTACAGTTCTTTAGATGGGTCATCAGACCCATGATCTCCTGCACGAAGGCTGATTTACAGGCTACATGAGGCCTAGCTTAAAGTTTCAGTCCACTCCAAGGTTGATGATGACTTGTGCCCATCATACAATCTCTCTTAGAGAGTCTGAATGGAGATACAGAGGAAGAGAGAGTCACTGAACAGAAATACCTGGCTATGGGAACAGGACCTAACAGGTGATTAGAGAGAAGCAGAAAGCGAGAGTAACCAAATCGTACATAAGCATGAACTTACAGAAGACATCAACACATTTCTGCTGATAAGGAGACTTTAATCATAATCTGTAAGGAGAGCTGCCTAGAGGGGCAAGGACTATAGAGAAAAAAGGGGAAGATGAAGGGCCCTAACAAGAAAGAAAGTTCAGGAACATTTGTCCACCTCCTTTAATTCTCCTGATGGATATTTCCATCTTTTGCACTAGCAGATACAGTTTCATTATTGTCCCCAGTCTTTTATCTACTCACACTCCCCTTTCCTCTGTAATGATGCAGATCTCTATTTTAAGTTACTAATAGTTTCTGATTTTTGTCCTTTTCTCTATTTGCAACGATAATTGGCTAATTAGAGAGTTGATCATTCACAAAAAAAATACAGCCCTGTTGAGATGCTGGGTTCAATTGCCAGTGTATCACCCACTAGCTTTATCACCTTAAACAAACCTCCTACCCCTGTGAGAACAATTTACACATCTACAAAATGAACTGCACAGATACTATGTGCCAGACAAATGACAAGCCTTCTAGAAACATTATTTGAATTTACATGCAAAACAAGCCACTCTACATTTCGGGTTCTTGCTCATCACTGTGCTGAATTCTTCCTTATTCTTTTTTCCTTGCCCCTCCTTTCTTTCTCCTCCTATTGAGAATAGAGGAGCGCTCACTCAAATACCTCTCAGTTTAATCCCCTTCTGAAACATGCTGACATGCTCCTATATATTTGTTGTGTTTAAAACTATTTTCTTTACATCAGACTCAATAGGAAAATGCCAGGGCTTTAATATAGCCCACATTTTCTTTCATCAAATTCCTAATCACCTTTTAAACCCACTTCCCAGGGAGCTTTTTCTGATTATTCCCATTGGTTTAATCACCATTCACATTGTTCCTTATGCCATAATTATTGGTGACATTGTCTTGTCATCCCATCAATGTGGCATTCTCTTTCAAGGAAGAAACAGTGTATTACTTATTTGCATCTCTAGAGGTATATAACGCAGTACCTGGCACTTAGAAATTATTCAATAAATATTTGAATTGAAACGCAGTGTTCTGAGGCATGCAGAAGGCTGTCTAAACAGAACAGATACCAATCCACAAGGGCAGGGAAATACCTGAGCTGGTTTTACTGACATCAGGCTTCCTGATTTTTCAGGATGTGGGAGGTTTACACTTATTGTGCCTGTGTGCTGGCTTTGCCACAACCCAGGAGTACAGGTGCAGATATTAGCATTCAGCAGATTTGCACAAGCAAGAACTCTTTAATTTGTCATGAAAAGCTAGGATTCCAAGAAGGAAGGTGATAAGTTGAAAAATTGGGGGAAAATATGTTGTAAGAAGAATCTGGCACACCCCTTCCCCACCTCCATATTAATGAAATGAAAAGGGTGGGGGAAGGAAATGTTATGCTCTACATTGGCAGGAAAATTGTGCTTGTCCTGTGAGCAGATGAACATGGGACTGTGAACAGGAAGCTGATTATTCCAACACATTATATTTCTCACTGGAAAATATCATCCTGGAGGAAAAGTCCAACATCTCTTCTTTTTGAGCACCTACGGCTTTAACTTTCTACATAATCTTGGACCAAAGATAATGATGAAGGGCATTTAAAAATAGAATAGACAGATATTTGTCACAAGTGTGTGCTCAGCCTGACCCTGACCCCCACTAACCATCACTGGTATTTCCCGGGAACTGCATTTCTTTTACTTCCGCTCCCATTCAGCTAGAGTAACAGATTTTTATGTCTGTCCTATATGGAACATCCCCCTTTTCCTAATACTAATCCTCCACCCCAACTCTCTCGTCACATTTAATTGTCCCAAAGATAAGAAAGAAGCAGCAGGAACTGAAGCAATCTAGACCCGTAAGAATCTCACTTTCTAAAATCGGGATTAAGATGGGAGAGGAGTCACTCTGTGATGCAAGTTTCAGGGACTTTACTTCAGCAAAATTCTCAACAAGGTGGAGCAGAGAAGTAAAGAAAGCTAAATGGGAATTGATCTAAGAATGAATATGAATGAAGTAGTTACATGGAGAGGCAAAAGATGAAGAGAGAGAGACATAATATTGGAATTCTTGTTTCCAAGTCATTCCTGAGAGCAATTTGCTGTCTATTACTTGCCCTATAGTCACTCCCATATTCTTAAATGTGCACCCCTACCCCGAACTGGAATTGTTTTCTGTTAAAAACTATCAAAGGGGGTTTTAAGTATTTCAGGTCACATCAGGATCAGTCTGTCTGAGAATGACCCAAGTAGTACCCTCTCCTCCTTAAAATGAAACAGTTCCATGTCTACCAAGGACTAAAAACCTAATTAAAGTTTCCTTAAATGCAACCCTGTAAAGATTATTAGAGTTGAGCCATGTAAAAAATAATAATAATAGTAAGTCAAAGGTAACAGTTGCAAAGGTTTTGCAACCAAGAAATAATGTTCAATAAATCACAGAAGCAAAAAAATATATATATATCATGCAGCAAGTAAAAGCAGCCACCTTCATCAATCAATAAAGCAACTTTTTTTAAAATTCTACAGCAGTAGCTTAAAAAAAAAAGATTTGTGTTTCAAGCTCTGTTGTGCACTGGCCTCCCTAGATCCCACATGGAGGGTGGTATTTTGATAAAGGTAAGACACAGGTGTGTGTAGTTTGAAATGGAATTCATTAACAGGTCATATTATTTCACTCTGTCTCCATGGAGCATCACAATGGACTGATAAGCTGCCACACTTCAGGCAGAGGGAGGCACATAAACAAAAGTTTGAAAATGAAAAAGCTGTGGGGCTTACGAACATACACAATACACTCCATGCCAGCTGATTTATGCAGCAGGACAGGGGGAAAGATGATCTTTTCTTAATTTCAGTGCATTTTCAGTGTGATAGAGCACAGAATCCAGTCACTAACCCCATTAAATTACTTGGCAAGGGCCGGACCCTATTTTCCTTTGGAAGAAAGCGTGCCAGGGCAATAAGATAATTTGTGGTTCTGGGTTTCTAATATACAATAATTTTGACCATTTAAAACAGTTTTCCTAGGATATATTTTATAGTTAGAGAAATAGTTTTTGACATTTTGGGGGGAAAAGAACAATGGGCCGTTTACAGGTCTACACAGCAGATTAATGAATCTAATTGAGTCTGTAGGGAAATGTTTCAGTTTAACTACTGGAACTAATTTATACATTCACTACATCGTAATAAGTCAATTTAAGTTTCTGGAAATAAAACTGGATATCCTGGGTATAGATTTGAACTATAAATTTCTGCAAGAAAGGAGTCTGTGTGTTCATTATACATTGTAAAATTACCATATGGACCTGTCAACACTTCTTAGCACAGCTTTGTAATAATGTCATTTAGTTTAACATTGTAATGTGCCAACTGAATTAATGTGTATGACACAAAGCATGCCTCCCTCCCAACCTCTGCTTCTGGGGAGCTGTGCAACTTTTAAAGATTTTTCTCAAGGCAAGAGCCTTCTGCATTTGCATAGAAAACTTCAAGATGAAGATTGAGTGTAATCACATTTACTAGGAGCTGCTGAAAAACAAGCTACAGGGCCCTGATGCCTAAACTTTCCAGAAATATGAGAGTTCTAAAAATGGGAATAAATCCCTACCTGAGAAACCAACACATTTAGTTTGCTTTGTTTAATATTTTTTTAATGGTGTGAAATTATCAAGATGCAGAGTTGAGAAAACATGCTACAAATAATTAAACAGTATTACTGTATTACTCAAAATGCTTTCCTTAATCTAAACATTTATAATGACTATGATAACATCCTCCAGATATCATTAGACCGTGATATAGAATAACCGTGTATTGAAATAGTCAAGCACAATAGATGTTAGAAAAATGATTCCTAACATTTGCTATGTACAAAGTCTTTTTGTATGCGTAATCTGACCTAATTTTTATAACCCATTTTGTAGATGAGAAAATTGAGATGTATGTTGTTCCTCCAACCTCCTGTACATAGCGAAAACTTGGATTTGAACGCAGTGTCACATATCATAGCCACGGTCCTTAGCCAATATATTATATTCTGTAATAATAATTACAAACACACATGTAGGGCCAGAATGTTTTCGGATAATTGATTCACTTGGTGCATTTTATCTTCACAACACCATATAAGGTAGATATTTATTGTTATACCAATTTTATGGATGAAGATATTGAGACAGGCCATATACATAACTCAAAGATGTACCACTAAGAAGTGGAAGAGGAGGGACTTGAACCAAGGCAAACTGACTTTAAGATTCTATTTCCTTAATAAATATTACAGTATATGATATCCTCCATGGCGTATCCTTGAAGAGGATGGATTTTATCTTCTTTATCTGATCATGATAGCTTTATATGTCTTTAACTGAATGAAAGTGTGCTCCTAATCATTCTTTAAAAGTTAATAACTTACCTCTTAAAAATTCTTTTTCCCCTTAAAAGACCAATGGACTATCAATATAAGCATTTATGAACATACTAAAGTAGATGAGTTCATCTAATGTACTAGCTGTCTTTATGCAGTTAAACTCTGGTGGGTACGGTCTTTGACATTACCAAGCTAAGCAGGGCCAAACCTGGTTTGTACTTGGATGGGAAAAAATTGTAGTTGGAAGAATTTCAGGAAAGGTCCAACTGCTCCCTGAAAAAAATCAAACCTGGCAAAAAGTGTGATTATGGAAGGTCTTGAGTAAATAACTGGTAAAGAGTACAATTATGGAACATCTGGAGTACATAGGACATCACTTTGTACCAGGAGGAGAAAGGACATTCAAAAGAATAGAGGAACACTCTTTTCCTTGGACTTAAACATTTAAGCTAGCTTAACTCACACAAACACCAGAACAAGATGAACAGGGAAATTTGACTTCTTCATAGAAATCTCAGGGATTTCTTTGCATGACTCCATCCTAAAGCTTTCACTCAATTTGTTGTTTCTCTTTCCACTCTGTTCCTACCATTTAGATCAGATATTTGAACTTTAATTTTTTCACTTCGATCCTCAGTGTTCTTGGATTGGGCTCCCCCCTTATTCTGTTGGCACATGCCCTGGTTGTCTCCCTGACCTCACTCATGCTGTAATTGATGATTAATACCTTGAAAAGGACTAGCTCAAGGCCTGTGATCAAAGTAGACATGTGCAGAAGTTAAATGTGTATTTTGTTGTTTTGAAGTCACATCAGCATTGTTGACTATGGCTGTGGTGAAAATCACAAGAAGGAAAAAATGCAATAGATTTCTCTCACTCTCACCATCTTACCTCCCACACCATTCTCAGCAATTTAAACATGTCCTCTTTACAAACTGTCCTGAAAAATGTATAAGATTCCCTGCCACTCATTCAGTATCGTTGGTTACTTGCTTTCTTATAGGAAAAGACGAAATAGACATATTGTAATTATTAGGCAAGTTCCATCAAAATATGGGAATGCTTCCCAGCAGAGAATTTATCTTTAAAAGATTCCATAAATAGTTGTCTATTTGTCCCTAAAGTATGTTTATTTACTGTTTTCTGTTTGCAGAACAGAAAAAAGGCAATCCAATCCAATTCTCTGTTAAACATATAAAAAAGGCCAGGTGCAGTAGCTCATGCCTGTAATCCCAGTACTCTAGGAGGCTGAGGTGAGTGGGTTGCTTGAGTTTAGGAGTTCAAGACCAGCCTGAGCCAGAGTGAGACCCCCATCTCTAAAAACAGCCAGGCATTATGACTGGCACTTGTAATCCCAGCTGCTGTGAGGATGCGCAAGAGGATCACTTGAGCTCATGAGTTTGGGGTTGCTGTGAGTGATGATGTCACCCGTGGCCCTCTACACAGGGAGACACAGTGAGACTGTTTCAAAAAAAAAAAAAAAACAGATACAACTAAGAAATATTGGCTGACATCATTTAATACACCTAAAGTGATATAGAAAGAGATGCAATTGTATGACGTAGGCAACCACCATTTATGCCCCCAAAGGGAAAAGGGAACACAGCACCTTCTACTTGTGAGTGATCCGCAGAGCGCATGGTTGGTGGACCCCGAGCCGTGGCCGAGCTCCGTTAGCCAGGTGAACTCTGTGGGTCAGACATATTCCTCACACATTCATAACAGAAAACGCCGCAGTGATCTGAAAACACTGAAAGCAATATCTGAAGAGTGAACACAGCACAGTCGTCATGCCTCGTGACTGCCTTCTGTTCCCGTGTTCTAGGAAGTCTGTCGCATTGGCTGTGAGAGATAGAGAAGTTGGGAAAAATTCCAGAGTCACCACACCAACAGTAAACCAAAAGAAACGTAATTTCTACCAAGGTTGAATTTCCCATATGATTTATAGTTAAAAATCACAAAAGTAATAATAAATAGCTGTGCCTAATAAATTATCTGAGCAATTTTCCTAGGTTGAGAAATCACCGTGTTTGAATGTTTTTATTAAGTTTTCCAAATTTTTCAATGTAGGGCACTGGCCTTGATGATTTTTTCCTTTGCTCTTCTCAGGCAATGGTAAAGACACGGGGCATGAAAATCATGGTGAAAGAAAGGATTAGTGATTATCCCAAGATAGACATAGATCAACATTCCAAATTGGGTGTTTGGCTTTGCAATTACATTTCAAGAGCATTAGAAAACAATTACCTGTGTTGGGAAGTCCTAACTTAATTCTGTTAATAATTTTAGAAGAATGAGAAAAATTATAATATTATACTATTCCAATTTAACAAATTAATATTCTGTTTTTAGCAGTCATATAAAAAGACATACATCTCTTTATTCCCTTTATGATATGACAAATGGAGAAAAATGTAAAGGATCATTCACCTTTTCTCTATGACATTGTCACTTTTCTGTTTCAACTTCTGCTGCTTCCACTTACCCTCAATGTTTTCATTTAAATGAAATGTAATTTGTCCAAATTGGTTTTTTTCCAAACTTTAAGAAAGCCTGTCTGGTATAGGAGGCAACACATGGCTTTAAAATACTTAGCATTTGTATGATGTTGCTCATCTTCAATGCACTTTAGAAATATTAGCTAATTAATTAATTGGTTCCTGATTATAAGGGGGTAGAAGTTCAAGGAGAAAATTGACAAAATTTCTCCACCTTGATAAAGAAATTTGCCTATATTAAAGAACATTTCTCCTTTTATATACAAAAATGTTGTAAATGCCCTTTGCTAGAACTAGCTATAATAATCATTAAAAATGAAGAATAGTGAGAATATTACTAGTACAAACACAGCAGTATTTTGTAAGGTGGATACATATTTCTTTGTTAGACTCTGCTCCTTTACAGCAAGAGCTGTATCCTGTTCTCCTCTGTGTTCTGGCACCTAACACAGTCCCTGGTATGGGAAATATAAATACACTAATTTACAGGTGATGAAGTCTAATTTATAATAAGCTTTGTTTCCTACAGTAATAAACAAGATGAGAATCAATGCAAAACAGAATTACTCTACATAAAAAGAAAGCGAGGACCGCAACAGCATGATTAACTTTCTGATCACAAAGTTATGTCTACATGTCATTAAAACTTATGAAGAAAACTGAAGGAAAGAAAGAAAAGAATTACTAGGCAGGAGAATAATCTATGTGTAAACAGACAGTAGATTTAGTTTCTGATGTCACTTCATACAAAGAACAATCTAATTCATTTAAACATAGGCTCAAATATGTTTTCTTAGAATAGTTACTCTGATTTTCTAATAGTTGAATTGGTGGAGAGTATAATTCCTCTTTATCCATCTGATGTCAAACACCTAGATCTTTCAAACTGACCTTTTAATTTTACACACGACTTCCTGATTTGAGGCAAACACAAAAGTAGGCTGTCCATACGCATAAATAGAATAATTTTTTTGATAGCTGAATTCCATATTTGGCAATAGGGACAAAATGATTAACATTTTTTAAAATTTAGAAATAACTTCATAATTTTGTATATTAAGTCATGATGTAAGATCTATACTTCCTATTCTGAGCAGAGAAAGTTTTGCTTATTCTCTATTATTAAGGAAAACCAAACAATTGGTAATTTATCCCTTTGGATACAAAGGTGCCCAGTATTTGAATTTATGAGCTAACAATAGCATTTCCTTTTTTAAAAAATTCAAGATAAATAAGGAAAAAAATAGATGTTAAATCTAGTAATGGTTCTTAATTTTTGAATCTCTGACCCCTTTTAAAAGATGACAAAAATTTCTAAAACCTTCCCTCAGAAAAAGTTATATAAATGTAATATGAACTCACATTTTGCAATTTACTTAAGGGGAGGCACATACCTCAAGAAAATCATGCATTCTCTGTGGAACCTAGGTTCCTCAAAAGGTGGGGATGGAATGCCAGAAGTTGAGACATCAAGAGAATGTCTAGAAAAGTAGGTTAGTTTAGATCAGTAAGTATCAGGTGAAAATGTTCAGCAGTAACTGGAAACTCAGTAGCTGCAAAGTTGAGGCTAATGACAATTTTTTTTTTGTTATACACATGGCGGTGATGGCTGAAGCCATGAGTGTGAATGAAGTCAGCAAGGGAGAAATACAGGAACAGAAAAGAGAAGATGGTTGAAAAGGTGGTGAGATGCCTACTTGTAAAAAGGGTGAGATAGAATAAATGAAAAAAAAAAAAAATAGCAAACGGGTGCCCAAAGATGTAGGAGGAAACCAGGGAGAGCAATGTCTTCTCAAGAGAAAGACTTGATTTCCAATAAGTGTTATTTGCATATGTACACAGAAGTGTTGATCAATTAGTTCCAGTTTAATAGTGGGTACGTGTGGTATTTGCTTTTCCCTTCTGCGATACTTCACTTAGAAGAATGGTCTCTTCCTAACCAGTACAACACGTCCTATCTGGGTAATAGACACACACAACTGTGACTCAAACTGTACAAAAGCAATTTATGTAACCAAAACATGTGTACCCCCATTATATTGTGAAATAAAATTATAAAATAAAGACTTGAGCAGCAGGTTGGAAGATTAAAAAATGTTGAGAACTGAGTAAGAATCATTTAGTTTGGTGAATAGGATAACTCTGTTAAACTATAAAGGGCTAATAACTCCAATTTTAGCAACTAAAAAGAGAAGAGGAGAAAGAATTATAAGGAAAGGAAGCCATCATATTATTGAGAAATCTTAAAGTGAAAGAAAAGAGGAAGATTGTTGTAAGACATGGAAAGAAAGGAATGAAATATTTTTAGAAATAAGTAAAACTTGAGAGTCTATAAAGGCAAGTAGAGTTTTATGTCCTGGCAAACAGAAGAGTCTTAAAAAGCGAGAGAGCAAGTTCCTTCAGGAATGATGAAACCTAATGAGCTACAGGATGAAGTAGACACGATAATGATCCAAAATGATAATGTTACACACAGACTGGCAGAAAGGTCAACACGAAAATTCTGAGATGGCTACAATGGCGGGAGTAGAATAGGAAGGTTTGGGAACTTGGGAGCCCAGCAATTAGAAAAGAACACAGGATTGAAAGCAGCAGTAAAAGTCTTGGCTGAGGCTAGAGAGCTTGGATTTGTAGAGCAGTTTCACAGGATTGTCTGCAGTAGCACTCGCCAATTTTATTAATCCAAGATTGGGGATTAGAAAAGGCGGAGTGGGAGGAGAATTTGGTATTGGCATGAACATTGCCATTTAGCAACATGACAGCATCTGAAGAACATTGGTTTGTAAGACCAGGAATCTAAGTTCTGGTTTTAATTATTATGTTGTCCTAGGCTAATAACTTTTTATTTTTTTATTTTGTTGTCTTCCTTTGCAAAGTGACATTGGTAGACCATGCGTCTTAAATATGGCTTCTAATGGTAAAAAATTCCTATTCTAGAGGCAAAGTGGAGGAGCAGAAAGAGCAACAGCTGTGGTCTAGTTTTATCTCTACTTTTCCCACTTTACTGGCTGTGACCTTGAGGATGTTACTTCTCAGCACCTCACTTTTCACATTTATATAATGGAGAAAATAGTAAAGTTATGCAGAAATGTTAACTATAAAACTTGGATATAGTCAATAATTGTTTATTTGATTTAATTTTCTTAAAACCAAACACTACCTATAATTCAATGTTTCTTGATGACTCAGAATCACTATCAAGAACAACTGATGTTTGGGCCTATACTATAGTAACATTGTTGTACCCAGATTTCTCATATACTTATTGTGCCCTATGATGTGCTTTGTGAAGTTTGTCAAACTACCATTTTAATGAATGTCTAAAATCTGCTAAGATCTCGAACAGCAGATTACTAAACTATTTAAAATATGTATTAAATAAGAGCAAATGGTTGCTTAGTGAGGCTGAGTGCTAGAGGTGCAGAGCGATTTTGACTTCAATGAAGCCTTGCTTACAGGCGGCACCTGTGGCTCAAAGGAGTAGGGGGCCTGCCCCATATACTGGAGGTGGCAAGTTCAAACCCAGCCCTGGCCGAAAACTGCCAAAAAAATAAAAAATAAATAAACTTCGCTTACTTTCAGATTCTGAACTGTACTGCAATAAGCAGGACACTGAAAAGTTGCAGATTCAAAAAGAAGATAAAATCTCATTCAGACACGAGAACCGTAAACACACTGTGATTGTGTCGGTTAATGCTGACAGACCCTAACATCACACTGATCACCTCTACAAATTTTAATTCCATTTTTATGCATGAGGGAGATGAGAAAATGATATAACAACGAGGAGCTGAAAATAGAAAAGAAGATTTTATTTTCTAATTTTCTAATAATATATGGTCTATGCTGTTACATCTAAAATGTGTATTAGGTTAGTAATCGACTCTGGGCTTGGAATGTTTTTGGAAGAAGTCCCAGCAAAGTTCCTTGGAAAGTAAGGTAAATAAATAATGCCTAGACAACTTTAATTAGGTTAAGCAATTTAGGACTAAATTCAAGGAATGTTAGGGAACAGTAATATACCAAACATGTCACATTCTCTAGAATCTTCCATCGTCTGATCCGATTACTGTTTCTCACGTTTTCTTCTTTTGCTGAGGCATCTGGAAGTGTTAAGCTAGGTAGAGTGGAATATTTAGAAAAACTAGCTGCTTCTGTTTTAGACAGAGAGGTACATGTCTATTACCTTCATTACATTGGAACAATGAACTGCTTAAAAAAATCAACCAAAAAATAAAAATACAAAGGATCTCCGACTCTTTCTATCTGAAATCAAAGTACCGTCATAGTGGTTGGGAAGTTTTTACCTGTGTAGAGAATAAATCTGAATGACGTGGGCTGACTGCTAATGTTTACAAGCTGATGAGATGCTGTGAGATTTCCCTGTGGATACAGTCTTGAGTAAAGGACTAGCGAAATTACTACAATTCTACCACACTGAATTAGTTGAACAGGCTAATCCTCACAAATGGATAGGATTTAAGATATGATTGTGAGATTTTTATCCAATTGCATAAATCTATGTATAGAAGTAGGTTCAGATTTATAGTGAATATAACAGAAAAAGAAATGGACATTTTCATCTAGCAACTTTTATGTACATTTTAAATCATTGTTTAGTATGTATTTCTCTCAATAAAAGTAGCATGCTGAAATGGAGGAATTTGTTGCAAATAAAACATAAAGCAAAGCTATTATATTATTAGCTCAATGGCACAATGACTTAGGTATTTAAGGAGTTACATATAAAACACTTTGCTAAAGCCACCAAATATACAGTTGGCAGGTTAGTAATTAAGCCTGGGAGAATAGAGAAGTTTAGAATTTTGCTTTTAAAAAGAATCAACTCTACAAAATATGTACATGGATGGATGTCACTAAAATTTAAGTATTTTTTTATTTAAATAAAAGATACAAAAAGTATTGTGATGATGAATATGCATATATTCACCTTTAAAACAGAATTTCAAATGCTTAGTCTTTTAAAAAAATCCTTTGCTAACATACTCTATTACCCTGTATAACTGAATTGTTTGGTTCTCTGGGTTACGCTCAAGTTGCTTTCAACATAATGCTGATCTAACAGATTTTAGAATACACACACACACACACACACACACACTCATACACACACACAGAGGGCAGAGAATCTGAGCATTTCAGAGCTATCAGGAAATTTTGAGATAATTTAGTCTAACTCTATTCTCTGTAGTTAACGGACATGAAACTGGGCTCACAGAAGGTTAATTCCTTGCTCCCAGTCAATAATATGCAAAATCTGGAAAAACTTCGGTGTCTAGACCCGTAGTCATTCACCCTTTCCTCACATTACCCTCCTTTATCATTTCACAACTATTCTCTGTAAATGTGTCACCTTTCGGCTTGGTATTATGCCTACACGCATTCTCCCTTCTCCTACCTAAAGATGGTCGTGATTTCCTGTTTCCTCCCACACAGCAAATAAGGCTAAATGCATAACAGTTGAAACTGATGGTGCAGTGCAGGCCCTACCTATCGAGATGATTCACCTCCTAGATGGAAATGACTTACTGCTTTCAAAATCAGTGTTGTTAAAAAAAAAAGAGAGAGAGAGAGAACTATTTTTCGTAATGTATCTGTTTTGATCATGTTCTTGATGGATCCATTAAGAAAAACACAAAATAACTTCAATATGCACTGACTTTGGGAATGTATACACAGTTCCTTGTCTGAAACATTGCTACACTGTCATATTCATACAAGCATCTGGCAGAGTGTGTATCCAGGGAGTCATTTTAGAAATGTGGTGGCCCTGTCAAGCATTTCTATTCTTTTGGTAGTCCATGAAAGATGTTATTGAAGAGCTAGAGCTAAGAAGGAATAACCCTACTTCATCATTCACACTAAACCGTAAGGACGAGATCGTGATTAGACACACTTTCATCCTTGACATTAATCCAGGGTCAATATTGAAATAAATCATTCTGTTTCTTCAGTCCTAATTTGTCTTTTCCTAAGAAGAAAAGAAGAATCTAGTGCTGCAAAAGACACCTGGGATTTTACCTGAGGTAATACCACAGGCTATATGAGGCTAACATAGTAGAGCTTTTTATAGTTCCAAAGTACTTTAAACTACATTATGCCATTTAGACTATATCTAAGAATTTTAACCACATACGTATGTTCCTAAGAAGATTTTTCAAGACCATGAATGTAACAAACGCTCTACTTGTTATTTTTACATTTAGCTATTATTTTCAGTCATAAACTTCCAAGTACTACATGGTGCTCAGAGTTTTTAAGCCCCATAGAAGGTGGAATCCACCCTTAGGGACTATCGTGGCCTGATGGAAAGGGTGTATATATATTGTGGAAAGGGCCAGAAGCTCATGTGAATGCTTTGTCACCAGCATGCTGTGATTAGGTGCCAGACAATCTTTTCCCTAGTTATTCTTTTGGACATTAAATGTTTACATGTTTTCTGTGGCCACCTCAATCTAAGGATTTCATGTTTGATGACTTACAAGCCCCAGTAAGAATCTTCTGTGAGATTGGGTCTTACAGAAAGCTCTATTTTGTCTTCCTTTTCTGCTTGGGAGCCTTTTGATTGAAACTCTTCCCTTAACTGATGTCATCCAGATCAGCTCAAGTAAAACATTTGACAGGTCCATCTGTGTCCACAGTCACCCAGAAACATGGGAAACTGCCACCCATCTGCCTCCCTAGGCTTTGTTTTGTTCCCATCCTGATTACTTTGTTCTCTTGTAGCCACAGGCAGTATTAATACCCTCCTCTCTCCGAGAAATGTGAAGAGAATGTATTCATGCTAGCTCGTGCCCCTGAAAGATGTTACAGAAATGCATCTATCATTACACTGTCAGGGATATGCATTCTGCAACTTCTCTAGGAATACTCACATACTTTAATATACATGTTGCTTAACTTCTTCACCTGGATTCACTATTAACTATTTCAATTTAATTATGGCTCATCAATTTTCTGCACCTTTCACAAATAGGTTCTTTTATCTTAATAACAAGAAATGTTCTAAGTTTGGAGTCACTTTTTTGGAGTCACTTTTTGGGTACAATTACTTTCTTGTCTGCTACCCACATTATGTGACATCATTCACAAATTTGACCAGCACTTGAATATTTGCATCAGTCCCTTTTCTACTTCAAAGAAAAACACTTTTTTTTTTTTTTAAACAATGATGATTTCAAATCAGGGAAAATGAAAATAAGAGACTTAAGTTATGAAACAATTCAAATTTTTCTGTATCATATTCCTGGGACATTTCTTAGTGAAATTCCAGTAGTAACTAATGATGTTATGATTCAAACAATTCTGTGAGTATGATAAGAATGCATAATAGTCAAACTTTGAAACAAACAAATATGTCAGTCAATCTCAAAAAGAGTTATTTGGATCAATTTTAATAATTTTTTTAAAGTCATAGTATTTGAACCACATCTATAGATTAGAGCTCCATGTACAAATTTTCAGCCATATCACATGAATTAAAAATCCGTTGAGATATACACATCCACAGTTGCCATGTAGCTTTGAAATAATGCAAAAGATCAATTTACTTACTGTTTACTAGCTAGTGCCCCTGATTCATTTTTCTCAGTAGGCAACATCATTCATTCTGGAAGTATATGGATGATATGCTAGATTATGACAATACAAAATCATTTTACTTAGGTAAATTCTTATTTGTATTTTTGAAATCTGCAGCTTTTCTCAAAGATTGATTTCATGTTGTGATTTATTTCTTGATCCTCAAAACTCTTTAAAAGGCTTTAAATCTCGGCATATATTTTTGAATGTACAATCAATTTACTATCTATTCTTAATGCAAAGTTAATTTGTTCAAAGGAGGTTTACTGTAAATAATATCTGAAATGACTTGATATTTTTCTCTTATTAAGTAACTGATCTTTAGGTTTTTATAAAATGGTTTGTTAAATGAAATAAGCTTCAGCTGATATTTTAGAAGACAAATTATTGTTACGGTTATTGATTCTTTCCTTGTTTTATGTGGAAACAAATTAGAGATGTTTTAAATTCTCATTTTTTTTTTAAATTTTAGGAGAATGTGTACATAATTAACTGTATTATATTTCTGTGTAAATGCAATAGCACCCTCTGGAGGTCTAGAACACTTTGCATAACTTCCATAAATCACTGTCTTCTTTTGTTAATTCAACATATTTTTGTTGACTTAGACATTTAATATTTTATATTTTGATAATCATGTTTGTCTCTTAAAATGATTAAAAATGTTCAATATGTTATTACTTGGTCTCACACATTCCTTGTGATTTGTGTGTCATCTCATTTATAATCTACAGTGTAATAACAAAACACACAATTCATCTGATCTTGATGATGTCTCCATAACTTTTCTATTTTTTATCATGTGAAAATATTTTCCAAATAAGAACTGACAACTTTCATTTCGTAAATCTGGTATTATCTGGTTATATGTAGACAACAGGAAACTAATTTTACCTCCTTTGAAGATTCCTCATGGAAACAGTTACTTTCGTTCTTCAAATCCCTGATCAACAAACACAGCTGTGGTTTCTCTGTGGTTTTGAAGCTAATTTATTGGGGATGGAGAATTCAGAAAGGGGCAGAGGTCAGAAAACATCGGAAAAAATATCATGAGTCACTGGAACACATTCAAGGACCAGAGTGACTTCTATTGTGACATAATAATATAAATAAATGATCCCATAATCATTGGCCTCTCTGTAACAGCTCTGCATACAAAGACCTTTTTGAAGTTCAGGGAGATGCAAGCAGAGTTTTCATCCATCATAAAGAAGAGGATGAGCATATGACTAATACTGGGTAAGAGGAAATAATGTCATTTAATTCCGAATGAATCCCAGGCTAGCCTCTCTCTGAAGGTTGTTCAAGAGGCCACATCTTAGCTTCTTCAGGGGATATTGGAGGGGGACTAAATCCTCCCCTCAGTGAAACATGACGTGCAGTACACTGGCCTCTAAGAAGCTTGGTCTGTCTCTCTCGGCTCTGATCAGAAGCGGCAGGGGATCAACAAAACACTGTTCCCTTGAAGGTAAAGGAATGTCTGCAAGGCTATCACATGGGGGCTCTTTCAGACTTTTGCATGCAAGGATGATAAGCAAGCACAAAAACAAATGAGATCATAACTCTAACCCCAAGCACTTGAACACACTCAAATGTGGATATGCAAAGATTTATATATACACACACGTACATATGTGTGTATATAAAAATATATATATATATAATACTTTCTAAAAAGACTAAAAGGCATAGGCAAATGTTGACTCCAAGAAGACATTATACTTACTAGGAAAAAGTAGAAAGAAGTTTGGAGAATATAGAATTGCTTCGGTTATTATTTCCCAGATATTTTGTTTCTTCTCCCCATCTTTCTTTTTTTTTTGCTCCCCCACCCCAATGATACCTAAATTATCAGAAGATTCAGGTCAGAACTCTGACAGAAAAACTAGGAATTTTAACCCCATTAATCATTACAGAATTTAAAGATGTTTATGCCATGTGAATTGGATTGGGTACTATCTTTGTTGAGTTCATCAGCTGTAGGGGAATGGATAAGATTCGTTGTGCTTTGTTTACATGAAGTGATGAGAAGAGTTAAATGATGAAATGCTTGCAAAGTCTTGGATGGTGTCTAGTATAGAAACAAGGGATGTATAACTAACGATAATATATTATCATTATCACCACCATCATCATATTGAAATGTAAATCTGAGATTCAAGGTAAGTAACTTTCCCTATAGTACTTATTAGCCACACAGCTAGTAAGTGCAATAGCCAGAATTCATTCCCTGGCAATCTGGACACAGAGTCTGTGCAGTCAACTACAAAGTGGTCCTGCAATGGTGGTATTGCTGCTATCACTGTTGTTGAACAAAATTGTCTTATAACATTTTATTTTATTTTATTATTTTTTTTTATTGTTGGGGATTCATTGAGGGTACAATAAGCCAGGTTACACTGATTATTATAACATTTTATTTAAAAATTTATCAGCTAAACCTGTACCATAAGACAGTGATGATTACTTTACCTGTGGATTTAAATACAGAGATATGATTGAGATACCAGTGTAAGTGGAATTTGCCTAAAAAATAATGTCTTTGACAGTCACGAAAACATAAAGCATCTTGGAGTTTCTTATATGGTCCTTAACATTGATTTGTTTCCATTCATACTTCCCTTTTTGATCAATAATTTCTGACTGATCATGCATCCTATCCTTCAGATTTAAAGAAACAACTGGGAATGAAATGAGGAGACACAGGGACCAGGGACCCTCCTGTGTCCTTTGCAAGCAGCTTTTTGACTATATGTGCCCCGTCAGTACATCACTACAGTACTGTAGTTTTCCCTTCAGGATCATCCCCAGCAATTCTTATAGATAAAGGGCCCTCTGTAGAAAGGCCTATTCTTCAGAAAAGGGGCTTAGTTTGGTGACATTTGTGCTTTCTGAGTTATGAAAGAGGAATGGCAAGAGCCCTGAATGTGCCGAGGAATTTCGATGTTGCGTTTAGACCAGGTTCTCCTTGTAAAGGGCTCATTGCTTAGTGCTAAGACTTTGACAGGGGGGTCTATCCGCATGATTCTTAATCACTGGACTGCAGACTTAAGTGTGTATCAGAATTTCCCCAGGAATTCCGATCAGCAGGTTTAGGATAGGGCCCAGAAAACATTGTCTTTCAGGTGATTCTGATGCAGGTGGACTAAGGACTGTACTTTAGAGAAAACTTTCAGAAGCAGAAGTCTTCGGGAACTAAAGGAAAAGGTTCAGAGTCTCCTGCAAGCCCTTTCAAATCCATATGTATGGATGCCATATCAAATGCAAAGAATCAGAATCTCAAAGAGGAAGGGCTGAACATGTGTTTTTGGAAATAGCTGCTGAAGTTTTCTGCAACTCTCCCTGACCTTGTTCTGTCCTGTAACTGTGATTTGAAACATAGGTGAAACCCCAGGAATTCAGGGACACTTCAAGACCTTTTGTGTGGCCAAAGATGGTGGTGTCTCCTTTTAGCTCTCTTACTAAATATATACTTATAATATTTCTAAAAATCCTCTTGGGATTCCATACAATGTTGTTGCTATCATTCTTTTTATTGTTCTTTTCTTGTATGTTGGGGCTAGAGTGATCTGAAAAAAAGAAAAAGAAAAACAGAAGAAAAATGATTTCTAAACTACACCTTTAGAATTAATACAAGGGCTTTCGCTGAGGTCGTGTAGGTAATTCTGATCATTTCGAAGCAGCTTTGTATTATTTCCCTTCATTCCCCTTTCTCAAAAAAAAGGACAGGATATTGAGGGAATGTCTCAAATCATGAAAATCTCTGAATCTAAGAGTAATATTAAGAAACTATTAATTTCACATTAAGCCCATGACCTAAAATGCAAAAAGGTAGAACTTTCATTTCATTATTATCTAAAGAAAATGCTACAAAATTATCATAAAAATCAATAAATGGGCAGCTCAATCTATAAATTAGTCATAACTGATTATTCACAAGCTTTCCTCTTCCACTCAGCTATCAACATCAAGAAAAAGGCTGATTTATTTCCTGTAAGCTTCATAATGAGCACATGGACGGAATAAACTGAGTGTTCTATTTATTCCTGGTTACAAACTGGCAAGGTTGCCACTGGACCAAGAAAAATGTTTCTAGTGTGACTATTAATATCTGTTAAGAAACCAGAGTCTGGATCGCAACCATAAAATTTATAATGCAAAATTTATAGTCTGTCAAACACCGAAAGTCAAAAACTAAAAACAGGAAACAAACTAAATGTAAACACATATGTGGACAGGGAAGAACAAGAGTTAACTACTTTCATGACAGATATTATTCTTTTCTTATTAGACATATGTTGGTTCTAAAGGGACCATCTTGAGGCTCAAAGTCAAATAATTAAAATAATTACTACGAAAAATGCTTATGCTCCCAATTTCTGATAATTAATGAAATGACTACATTCAAAACCATGTCAGACCACAAGTTTTACTTTCTCTGATCATCAGCTTTGTCCTCTTTAACAGAGCGTCCAAGTGGCAAATTTGACCCATGTGCACTTCATTCTTTTCTCTCTCCAAGACACTCCCCTCCCCCAATAAAAGAAAGAAAGGAAAAAAGAAAAGCTCAGTTAAGCTCAAGATGGAAATAGTAAAATAGTTTAAGAAACATTTTCAAAAATATTATCTTTGCATATCATCCATTTAACAAACACTTATTGAGTCCCTGCCATTGGCTAGGCATTGGAGAGGTAAGAATCACCAATTATTTGTCATATGGGACAGAGTTGTTTTTTTTTTTTCCCCCCAAACTGGTAATAGTGCCCCATTATTGAGCTGTAAAATCAATTCAAGAAGTTGTGACCACCATTTCTTTCAAAAGCAGTTCAGAGTGGAAAATAGTAAAGCACATGGCTCATGGTAAAGGGAATATATTATTTCATGAATTAGTGTTTCAGCTGTATCTGTGTGAATACCTGCCCGTGTGTGTTCTGGATGGCAAGGCAAGAGTGTAGTTTGAACAGTAGCTGCATTAGAAAGGTTTGATAGCTACTGTTAAAGAGTCTGCCAGAGGAAGAGACAATTGAATAGATAATTACAGCATACAACAAATGCTCTTTCCCAGCTGTGGAAAGGTGACCCTGAAATCTAAAGTGAAGGAGCGGCTACCACCACCTGGATAGTTGGAAATGATCACTAAGGGAATTTTGGTATTTAAATTCTGCCCACAATGATAAACTTGGAGGTAGAGAGGAAGACTTGAAGAGGACATTCCTAGAAGAAGGAAGTGATTGTGTGAGAAGTTCTGAAAGGGAACACTGTGTTTAGAATGTGGTGAGCATGTGTTTGTGTGGGAGGTGTAAGGTTAATGGGGCACTGGGAGGGGAATGGCATGATAAAAACTAGACAGTGCATTCGCAACAGGCTGACCTTTGAGGAGAGGAATGACAAGGACAGGTCCAGTCTGCTTTGCTTTGCTTATTATTATTTTTTGAGAATGTACAAAGACAATCGGAAAAGGAAAAAATAAGATTCTTTCAATGATTCAGGCTCATACTAATGAGGATCTAATCACACTGAAAGTGGATAGAGGAAACACCATTTGGGAAGCTATTCTAACCTAGAATCCTTGTGATTCATGACAAGGAGTATGTGCTATGTTGTTGACGATTCAAGAGCAACCTTATTATTATAGAACTACGAAGACAAAAGCATCAAATGTAAGAGACATCTACTTCCCCCTTGGTTTACTTCATTTTATTTCCAATGGTGGGAAACTGTGTAGTTTTTATAAACTTTCACATTTAATCTGCTAAATGGAAATGTGCATAATATAATTTTAAAGCCTTTCATAGGAGGTTTATAACTTTGTATTCTTTTGAGCTGACTACGTCACCTCATTGTAAGGACATTATTCTGCACTGTAAAACCACATGGTTGCTAGTGCCATTCTCACAGTCATTCAAATGTTCTCACCTCTTAAACCAAAGACATTAATACATTTAGCCTAAAAATGTCAGAGAAAGAACATAGTCATCATTTTTATTTTACTTAAAAATACATTTAATGAATAAATTTAATTAAGATTTTATATGGCATACACTATTTAGGGAAGAGAGAAAATAGGCCACATTAGTTACTTTATGAATATACAAGAAAGTTCTATTTCTTTTGCTAACCTCATTCACTCCTAGACCCACAAGCCTGTAAATATATCCTGCTATAATGAGAACACTTCCTTATGACAGATTCCATCTGGGCATCACAGTCATTTGCTCCCCAAAGGAAGTCATTCAATTCACAGAAAAATGCAAATAAAAACAAGTCAACTCAAGCTTTGGGGATTCCCCAGAGTGTAAAGCTTGTGGCCCAAACATCTGTTTATTTGCACTAGAAGATGCTTCCACCACTCCTCTTCTAAATACAAGTGTGAATAACTACTCTGAGCTCTATTTGTTTTTTAGAATTGTAAAAGTCCACATTAAGGTAAGTCCCCAGTTGTTGTTTTAAAAAATTGAGTATGTTATGGCCACAGTATGCCATGAGCGTTTGATGTGTGATGCCCTGTAAATGTAACAGTGTGGAGAACACTTATTTCTCCTGAGGAAAACTGAGCACTGGCTGTCCAGTTACAGCAGAATCAAGGAATGTGGTTTGGAGAAATGGATGGGCACGGATTGAGAATTCAAATACTTGGGTTCCAGCATTTGTCTTCCTCCAGCTAAAAGATGAATGACTGTTCTTCAATATTCCTTAAAGTTTGCTCCCTCTGAAAGGGGGACCTTAAAGATTGTATGTATATTAAGATCCCTTTAAGCTCCAAAAGCCACTAATTCTGTGAAAATATTATAAAAAGAGAGAGAAAGTAAAGTGCCTTCAGCTTGCTATTTTGGCAATTAGATGCATCTGACCTGGAAATAAAATAGGCAAAAGTCATGAGGCATTTCAGTTTGGGCACCATATGCGGAGATCCCAGGTGGAGAGGAAAGGCAGTGGTGGTTATTAGGCTTGAGAACAATTTCTTTGTAAATGCCTCTAAGAATGGTGGATTGTGTCCTGTTCTCTACAAAATGCCTGCTCGCCATAGAGTGCAGATTTTGTAGTTTCACATGACTAGCCTAAGAATTAGTAATAATACTTATTTGTTCACTATTCTGCACGTAGGTGGGGACTAAGGAGCAAATAAAGACTCGTTCTCTCATATTTTCCATATCTAGGATTTCTTAAGCTTTTGAAAACCATTAGTTCATGTAAAGAGACATTGTCTTTGGGTAATTTTATGGCCTTGTCTTCACATAAGCATTTAAATGCACATCTGGTAATAAACTATGACTGTGGATATTAGCCAAGATTCTCTCGGAGACTAAGTCCACTCCCATTGAAATGTAAGATTTTCTTATTGAAACCCTTTGAACCTTGAAGAGTTTGTCCTATCCTTAAGATTTTCGTTCTGGAAAATTTATGCAAAATAGAGGTTAACCAATGGAACAAGCAAGCAGCAAAAAAATGTTCGTGTTCAGAAATTCTCCGCAAATGCTCTGGGGGAGCACTCCCACCTGAAAAGAAATGCTGCTGTCTTCTGGCAAAACTTAGATGGGTGCTAGGAATGGGCCCATGTCAACTCCTTTACAGGAAATCAACTCCTAAATTCAAAGCTATTTTGATGGAGTCCTCTATCCTGGATTAATTCAAGTACCTACTACTATTTTGAATTTGAAGTGGACCTGGCCATTTTGTTTATTACATTCTTGTTTTGCTACAAGGAGAAGCACATTTTGCTGTTCAGTGAGTGAGGCTAGTTTGAGCAGACCTGCCAAAATGTGAATGTGATCAACTGACCTTAATTGTGTGCTCCTCTTTAGTGATATAAACTAGTGCCCAAATAATGGCTTTCCAGTTGAGTATGAAAGCCCAGGCACAATGCATACACATTCAATCTGTGCTGTTATTATTATATGTCTAGAAGTAGAAATGTCTGTTCAATATTCAATGATTCCAACCACTAATGTTTGCTTGTATATCTTCCGTGCTTATGTCAACCATGCTAACAGTTTTACTTTCAGGAAGTTTACCCTTTTTGTTCCCTCTGTCTTCACCAGCATAGCCATCTATCAGAAACCACATGTGGCTAATGGCTACCAGAGCCGATAGTATTGATCTATTCTTTGACTTTCAAAGAATCCCCGGATTTTTTTGGCTAGTAACCAACCAGAACCTAAAACCCCAGAGAACTGTTCCTGATGGTCTGCCATTCTTGGCCTGCTGAAAGTGCCCTTTTTGCCTTGTGAAGTATAACTCAGTGTCAAAGGAGTTTATGTAATATTTAGACTTGCATTACATGAAATTAATCTTAACATGAAAAATCTTTTGATTACAGAGTATGCTTTGTCAGCGATTGATTGACTAACTCACTTATTCATGTAATGATGCCAACATTTACTTCTGTTTATATGCTTGAGCTGTAACAGAAAGTTTCTGTTTGTGCTGTGCTAGTAGGTGAATTAGATGGTTATCATAATTTTCCACTTGCTTTTCTAGACTCTCTGGAAATAATAACTTCTAATTTTCTTTGTTAATGTCTCTCCCCTAAGATCATTTTTTTCATATAGAACCAACACTTTAGGGATGATATGATGAAGTTGTTTATAGGGAATTACACCCTTCCCTACCCTCCCCCTATGACCCTACCCTGGAATGGAAGGAATAACATCCTTATTTTCACCAAGCCTTCTTCATAACCATCTACATTTGGAAGAGAGGAGACATATATAGGTCCTTCCTAGAAATATAATGGTAGCACCTGTATACAGGGTGGCCATAAAAGTTTATTGCACATGAACTTTATGGCCACCTTATATGTGATACAATAATCATTAGAAAAGAGTTACCGCTTTATTTCAATCTGCATTGAATTTCTTTTAAAAGGGGAATAAAATATGGCTGCTAGTGACAGTTCCATTCACCCTCTTATTCTCTGAGTGAGAGAAAAATATATATATAACTCTTGAGAATTTTACACAACGCATTCTGCTATTTGATGGAGGAAGACCAGGCTAATCTTCAAAATCCACACTCTGACCCTTAGTTATAGTGGTTTATAATATGCTTCCCTTCCCTTGCCTCTTCATGTATATACAGAATTAAAGAAAATAATGATGATCTTCTCATATATTGATTTTACCACAATTAACAGGATAAGGATGAATATGCAACAGATTTATAAAATTCCGTATCTTTATTTTTTTATTGACAAAGAAACATATAGTGGGTGGTGCCTGTGACTCAAGAAGTAGGACGCTGGCCCCGTAAACCGGGGGTGGCAGTTTCTAACCTGGCCATGGCCAAAACTGCAAAAAAAAAGAAAGAAAAGAAAAAGAAACATATAGTGACAGAAGGCAAGAATAATCTCATTAATAAAAAGCCTAGTAAACATTTATTTATTTTCTACTATGTTCTCTGAATTAATACATATTCAAAAAAATATTTTCCAGGGCAGTGCCTGCGGCTCAAGGAGTAGGGCGCTGGCCCCATATGTCAGAGATGGTGTGTTCAAACCCGGCCCCTGGCCAAAAACTGCAAAAAATATATATATATATTTTCCTAAGAAAACCGGGTGCTGCTGAAGAAGCTATTATGGACTGAAATATGGAATTCATCATTGTATTTATGGAGATAATTGGCAAGTATTTTATACTTTAATGCTGTAGGACGTCAGAAATGGCAGAGATCAGTGAAGGTGGGCAGTACAAAAAAAGATTCATGAAGAAGGAGACACGTCAGCTGTGCCTTGACGAGCAAAGAAAATTTGATGAGGCCCCTGGGAAGACAGATGATATTCCAGACGTTACCCAGATATAAGTTGGAAAGACCCCAGAAAAAGACAGTAGTGCTGGAACAGAGAGGTTGGCATGAATGAAAATCTTAAAATGAAAAGTGGAAAGTAAGCTCTGGTTACACATACGACATGTGCACAATGGAGGATCTTTGTTCTTGGTTCAGTAAAATGCATTTTAACAAAAATTACCAACTCCTGATTTACGTCTGATCCTCAGAACTTCACAAAGACACCAGATGGTGGCGGCAACTTTTCCTCCTCCACTTCCTCCTCCTCCCAATTGCTTTTCTTCCACTGTTTAAAAATTTCTTTTTTGATTTATGTTTTCATGTTCTGAATGCCATGAGCCCACTCAATAGCAGAGGACAGGTTTAATCACATTTGCCTAGGGCTCTCCTCACAAAAGTGACTAAAGAACAGTTGGGTGATGCCGAAGGAGAGGCATTGAGTTATTACAGGTAAGGAGAATGAACCCGCATTCTGGGGATTCAGCATTTCTGGCCGTGTTTACTTGCCCTGTTCAAAATGGAGTGAAACCAAAAATGGCAGCTGTGGAATCCAAAATGCAAACATTGCCCAAATAATTTTCATTGTCAATTTATACTTAAAGGTTTTCTTGTGACTTTTATGCAGACGAGAGAAGTCTTTCATCATTAATATGCTAAATTAATGAAAGTCACTATAGAGAAGCAATGTGCCTTCCTAAGTGTTCAGTACTATTAGGGAGCCGGAGATCTTCAGGAGGAACAGTCTAAAGGCTGAGCAGCTTTTTTTATTGTGCTCTTCATAGAAGAGTGTTGCCAGTTCAATTCACTGACATTCTAGCACTTGATATTTTGTTGATCTCCATTCAAACTTGAAAAAAATAAAATCTGAAGCCCTTACCACAAATAACCACAAATATAGCGCTCATATACAAAGTGTTCATATATGACAAACATGTGTAGAATATAGAATAAATATATGCCCAGAAGCCCAGGAAAATATATGCAAATTTTGCTGTAAATTGTCTATTACTGTCACCACTTGTCAGCATGTCACCAAAACAGTAGCTATCTTAGACCATCACTTTCTCTAATGAGTAAATGAAAGGATCGTGGAATTAGGAGAATGCATATTTTTCACAGTAACAGTCACCATAAAGTCATGATTTAAAAAATCATAATAATACAGAGTCTCTGACTTTTGCTTCTAGAAAAATAGCAAAGGGAATCCACTAAGAGGATGGACTAGATTTAAAACACTGCTCCTATTCAAAATCATTTGATACTAAGCACAAACTTAAAGAAGAAAGTGGCTTTCCTTTCCAGGGCATGCTATAGAAGTCAGGTTTGAACATGTAAGATCACAGGGGAGGCATAACCTCACAGTAGAGTTAAGCTAGAGCTCCTGAGTTTATCCCCTTTGCTAATCTTTTAATTAATTTTGGAACTTTCTTTTCTCTGTTTATCCCCATTGTGGAATCAGTTCAGGCTAAAATTTAGTTCACCTGTATAAGCATTTATCACAGCATTTTGTGAGGAAGCCTCAAATTCCAAGAGCTATGCACCCATGTAGATAATTCCAGTACATGGCAGCTTAGGTATTTTATGGGTGTAAAAGCATGTAATTGTCTTCCCTTGTTATAATGAATAATGTTGTAGAAGCCTATGAAGATTCATCCTTCCTACCAGGCCTTTTACGAGTTTCTTGTCAGTCTCCATGTCAGCCTGGGGCTAAGAAATGAAAGTGGGATGTATGTTGATTTAGTAAATAATTTTCCACATTTACATTCAGTCGAGACTCTTGTTATTAAAATGATTAAATTTTAAAATTATTTCTGCATATTGCAAGGGTACGTGTCAGATCTATTAAGTATAGAGTATAAATGTCTTAACACAATAATTAAGTAAACAAGATGAGGTATATGTTAACCAGTGCAATGTAAGCATTCCTAATTCTATATGAAATCAGCACATTGTACCTCATAAATGCATTAATGTATGCATGATCTATGTGTTTATGATTTAATAAAAAAATAATAACAAAATTAAAAATTAAATTATTTCTCTTTCAATTGGCAATACTACACTCAATGTCTTCAACTATTATTTTAGATAAACAACACTTTTTCAAGGAAGAGTGAGATAGATTTAAAAGGATCACCACAATGGATTATTTTAGTAAAAATGAAATTGGAAGAAAATCTTAGCCATATTTAATGCTGTATGTTGCAATTTTGATATCAGTGATTGAACTATGGTTTAAAAATATTGAAAGTATATTAGGAAAAATGTCTTGGAAAAGAGAAGAGATAAAGAAAATGAGCTAAGTTAAACAAGATATATTTCTGGCACCAATATTAATACGATTGAGCCCTGACCTTTGAAATATTGCATGCATTATTAATCCACTGAAGACATAGATAATATGACTTTATATGCTTTTTAGGTTATAATTTGAATAACTGGGGATATAGCTTATTTTTTCTGCACCTTGCATGCTATGAGTGCTCAATAAATACTAAACAACAATAATATGATATTCAATGTATTCCTAAGCCTTCATTTGCATGGCCATCTGGAAAACTCTTGTGTTGTAAACACTTGTTTTATTTTGAGTAAGAATGAAATTACTGCAGAAGTTGTTTAGCATTCGTGGTTCAATTTTTTTCCTGCTTTTCACCCTTTCATTTGTTAGAAAATGTGAAATAATCCAAGGAGTCTCAGGCTTTTCCATGTAAGGAGTGTGAGATTTGGATAGATTATATTTACATAGCAAAAATGTTTTATTAGATTAGCTTTTCATAAATCCACATAATTTTTGTTTTCATAAGTCCTCAGCTATTTTTAGGTAGTACTTTGTGTTTAAAGGTATATAAAAGAAAAAGAACCATAAAGCAGTCATCTAGGACACCATCATAAAAATGATGTGAGCGTCAACAGGGTATGAGGAGATTCGGGGTCTTTTAAATCTGCTTTTCTGATCTGTTTCCTTCCCTCTCTCCCCCAGTGACTGCCTTCCTTCCATTTTTGTTCCTTATCTCATTACATCCTTCTCTCCCTTCCTTCCTTTCTTTCTTCTCACCTATCTTTGCTTCATTTGAAGCTATGCTTTCTTTTCACAGCTCATAGTTTTCCCAACCTAGCATGGCCTTCCTCCTCATCAATTATATGTGTACTAAGGTCATTATAAGAGTAGGTCTAATTTTTCTCTCATCTCTTTTTCTATTCATATAGCTATTCATTTATCTGTTTTTATAACTGAGATATAATTCACATGCTGTACAATTCTTCCTTTTAAAGTATATAATTCAATGGCTTTTAATATACTCACAGAGCTGTGCCAACATCACCACCACCAATTTTAAAATATTTTCATCACCCCAGAAAGAAACATGGTATACCCAGCACTGCCTCCCCACTTCTCTGCAACCTCTTTTCCCCTGGCTTAGGTTACCACTGGTCTTCTTTCTGTCTCTTGAGATTTGCCTATTCTGAACATTTCATAGAAATAGACTCATACAAATTTGACCTTGGTAACTAGCCTCTTTCCCTTAGCATAACATTTTCAAAGTTTATCCATGGTGTAGCATATATCAGTCATATATTCCTTTTATGGGCAAATAATATTCCCTTTTATGACTATACTGTGTTTTATTTTTCCATTCAAGAGTTGGGTTGCTTCTTAATTTTGGCTGTTATAAATAATGCTGCTATCAACATTCCTGTACAAGTTTTTAATAAACATAGGGTTTAATTTCTATTAGGGATGTACCTAGAAATGAAATGGCTGGGTCACATGGTGGTTTATGTTTAATCTTTTAAAAAACTGCAAACTGTTTTTCAAAGTGTCTGTACCACCTTACATCTTCACCAGTAGTTCCATGAAGTTCAAATTTTTCTACATTTTTCCATACTTATTGTTATCTGTCTTATCAATGATAGTTGTTTTATTGGGTGTGAAGTTTTATCTCCCTGTGGTTTTTATTTGCATTTATTTCTCGAATGGTTAGCATGTACTTTAAAAAAATTCATTAAATAATTGATATAACCTAAAAGTCATTGAAAGAGGTGGACCCATTTGTATAAGAAGCACACAGATTAATTGAGAAATAAAGGATGGAGGTAATCACCTCCAACTCTTGCCAAAAAAAGGAAGACTGGAATTCAATTCAAAACTATTGAAGACAGTCAGAGTGGCCCAGGAAATGTACAAAGTTCAGGGAAAGCAAGAAAGGATTTAGACAAGCTCCTATGATTGTAAAAGAATAGTAGTTGTCTGGCCACTGCATTGGCTAGGCGGAAGACATCATTGTTAAAGGGGAAGACAGATTCTCCTGCCCATGATTGGCCATTTATCAGAATCCTGGGAGGAAACAAATACACTATTCAAAAGCAGTAATTTAAAAGGTTTAATAAAGGAACGACTTACAGAGATGTGAGCAAGGTTAAAGGAACCAGTAAGAAGTGATGGAGCACCCAGAAACCAGGGATAATGCTGAACTATTACCATCCTTGGGTCTAAAGTTTCAAGGGTAGGATGCAGTCTCCCCCCAGAAAGAACCGAAAGTTATAGTGGTACAAGAAGAGCCTCTTTTTTAAATGAATGCAGCCAATACTAAAGCCACATCCCAGGATGGAGGGAACTAGAGTGAGGAGGAATAAATACCCTGATGTTTCCATTTTCCTGCTCTCCCAATCTCCCATCACAAAGGTACAAAACGGAGCAGAGAAGAACAGATGATGCGTCATAAGTGGCAATCAGATAAGCCAGCCTGGCAGAAGTGGAAATAGCCTTCCATACTGGCAGTGACCACATAAACAAGTAGAAGAACCTCTCAAACTGCTTTTCCTCAGCCTCTACCTTTGATGTAGACAACAGCAACATGAAATTCCATCTGATGCAACTGAGTTTAACTCCAAGTGCTTCCCCCGTTGGACCCTGGACCAAACAGTAAAAAGGAACAATGGAGTAGCTCTCTAGTAACTTCAGCATCATGGAGAAACTGAGAAGTGGTTCATTGTACTCTCCAGGCTTCATCTGGGACCCTCTGACTATAGGCAATAGAGTTACCATCCAAGGTGAAACAAATTCATTTCAGAAAAACACCTTCAGGTAGCAGGGGAAGTATGTTTCCAAATATTCTTATTGCAAAGACTATTATCTGTACCTGTAAGGTAAGAAGAACTATGACTGGCTGTTCCTTAGTGCAGAGAAAGTGCTCTGAAAGCTTTCTGACTACATGAGGTGAGGGATGCCTGTAGAAGAAAGAGATGGAATTCATGTTATCGGGGTTGGTGGGGTCTTAAGTGATATTGCCGATCACTATAACGGCGCTGCCATCCACACTCGAAACTCTAAAGCATATATTTTATATCACCTCTCTGTGTATATAACATACTGACTTTAGATGTTTTCTTATGATGATGGCAATTATGCTTGAATATAATGACAATTTTATACTTTATCTTTCATACTTTTTTCTAATTATTAGTATATTTTAATATCAAAAATGAGATTCCAAACATAAGGTCTATTGCTTAAATGCATTTTCAATCAGAATTGGATTACTACTATAAAGATATTTTAGAAAACCCAAGAACAAAGAAAAAAATTCTCAGGAAAAAATTAAATATAAACTGGTAGCCTATAGGTTAAGAAAAGGGACTGTTCCAAATGGATAAACTCACACAAGAGGAACTTTAGGAAGAAAACCTAAAGAAATAATTAGATTTAAAAACAAAATAGCACAAAACTAGAATACATTTTCTTTTATTCATCCTTATATCATAGATTCTTTCTGGTGTGTTCTGCTTTAAGGCAGTTGATTTCAGTTAGGAAATCTGAACTCTCAAAAAGAGAGTTTGTACTAGGCATATGGAGACCCATCATGGAGACTTCATGTTCAATAAAAACAGCATTGCTCTTTGGATATAGCACGTCTCTATGGGTAGTTTGTTTCATAATTTTCACCCTTTTCTTCCTCCTTAAGCACAAAAGATCAGATGACAAATAGCATATTGTAATGAGTGCCATTACTAATCTAATATCTAACTGAATGGCATATTATGGTATTTCACTTCTTCAGGGGATAAATTTGCTAAGAAATCAAATCATTCTAATGTAGACCCAGCCTATTAACAGATTTCTTAATTGTTGGCAAATGTATGTGCGTGTGTGTTTGTGGGTGTGTGTAATGTGTTTACAATGCTTCACATAATTTCATTTAGAAAACCCGCATTGTGGTTTTTTAACATATATAGGTGATCCTGTCAATCACCACTTTACATAAGCATGTGTACTATTCCTTCATTTTTATGCAAATCCTTTCTGCAACTAGACAGGTGCATTGTCTGCTTTCTATTCACCAGCAAGAAATCCAATAACTCGCTTGTGTACCTACATCTGGTTAGAGTTTGACCCAATGTGTACTTGAATGTGGATTTCAAATATGGGCAGGTGTTGAGTCTATCAGAACTACCAGCATTCAGAATCTCATTCACCTCTACAAAGGCAACCAGTGATTTTAAAAAAAATAATAAAAAAAATTGGAGTCTGATGCCAGGTCCCCTTTTAAGGGGAGGAAGATTTGTTTAATTACAGAAGCATCAGTGAGTGCTAGCTTTTTTAGAATTCTGTTATATTATAAATGTAGCTATATGTAACTTGTGAGAACTGACATATACAATAAAATTGAATTCGATTTCAAATTTTAAAAAAGCTCTACAGTCTGTGTTTGAGGGTGTATTTTTCACTCCGTGGGCTTGCCTATAGAAGTGGCCTTCTCAGCGGAGCGCAGAAGTCCAGGAAGAGCTGCGCTCTGGTAACGAAGCGAGTCATCCATAACAAATGGTAATGCTGCAGCTCCCTCTTCTGCCAGCACCCGTCCCCCACCTCCAGTCTGCTCTGAGGAGGGCACTGATGCCACTACCTACAGGCAGCCATTAATCAAAGAGCCCCTTTTGGATCCTCACATGTTGAGAAAATTAAGGCCTATTTTTAGTTCCCAAGTAACAAAACTGTTAACACGTAAGGTCACAGTCGGTTGCCCTATAGCAATGAAGATTTACATTCCCACAAGAAAGAGGAAGTAGGAAACAAGAAAGGCCAAGACAGCTTTGAAAACTCTTGTCTGCTGGCCATGCAAACAGCTAAACTGCCTGGGAGAAGATGAGGGGAAACGTGTGAACACTGGTGTATCACTGGCCAATTTATACTCCTGTACATGTGCCCTTCTAAGTCAACTTTTTTGGGGAAGAATAGAGATTTGGAAGGAAGAAAATTCACTTTGTGCCTAAAGCAGACAGAATGAAGGTATAAGGGGAGGAGGGGAGATTGGAGGAAATGTTGATAAATCAGGGTTTTTAAAAACAACTGGAAAAAATGTAATGACTTCTTGCTAAACATCAGGAAGGAGGAATGAAAGAAGATGACAAGATGGGAGAAATCGATTTAACATATTTTATAAGAAAGTGAAGAAGGAAGGAAGGCAGAAGGGCAGAAGAAGAGGAGGAGGAAAACGGGCAAATGTAGTTTGCCATCATAGGACATCCCTTCTCTGGTAAAGTGTGGGTAGGTTAGACAGGATGTTGCTTCTGGAACTGAGACAGAAGGCAGCCCCTCTTCCCCTGATGGTTGTGTGGCATGTGGTTGGCCCTGTTCTGAGGCCAAAGAAACATGTCAAGCCATTATGGACCTAGAGTAAAGAGCTTCCATAGGCAAAGTTTTCTAAAAAATGACCAAGTCCCACTAAACTCTTAGGTAAGACCTATCTCTGAAACCATGGTTACAAATTAAAGTATGGCAGACCCAGAGCCAAAGGGAGAGCAGAACTAAGCAAATTTGGTTATATTTAATTGCCTTCATTTAATGGCTCAATTTGAGAGCTGCAGGAATGCACTCATTTAAAGCCTGGAGATCTGCTTGCAAGTATTAGAGGTTAATCTGATCCATCAGTGCACACTGCAGAGATCTCGAACCTGAAAGTGGCATAAGGGAGGGAGAAGTTCAGTCCAACAGCCAGGGGTGACTAATTCTACCCAGAAGGACACTGCCAGTGGAAATGGGGTCTCTGGACCAAGATGCCACAGATCAAAGAGGCTTCTGATTTGCTTTGTTTTCATTTTTATCCATAGTGATTCGGCCTGTTATTTCACTTGGCATTTTTGAAGACAATCCTAATATTTCTAAATGCTCTCTTCAACCCAACTAGCCTGAAATTATTAATGAATCTTTCAATGTTGTCTAAATTGAACCTAGACAGAATCTCTACTAACTTGGGTGAAGCTGGTTCTCTAGACAGCAGCCAACGTGCTTTCCAGTTATATATAATATTTATCACTTTATGCAGCATAACTTGATTTGTCCACAGCATTCAACATTTATGGAAAAACCTACTATTTCAATTATCTTCCCAATTGTGAATTAAAGGGAATGTGAATGTGAATAGAAAGCAATCTCTGTCCATGAGGAGCTTGAGACCAGGCAGAGTTAAAAAGTACCAGTTCCAGGTTTAATTAACCCTCTGTTAATAGTGTTTGAATTCTTAAAAAAAAAACACTCTCAGCATTATTTTCTGACTTATCCTAGGGGTGAGGTAAATATTTGAGTGTATTATAAAAGATCATATTCTCTTTACTATTTTTTCTTTCACCTAAGAATTCCCATCAGCATTGAAACTGGAAACATAGTTTGTGGTTTTTCACTGACTTCAGCATGTTAAAAAGAATACCCAAAAGGCAGATTTGTTTTTTCTCTATGCTACTTCTCAACTTTTTCTTCCCCTCCTCTTGCACAGAAAAAAAAAAAATCTTATAACTATAAACTGGTCTCCTGCTTGGATTAATTTTCTCTACCAAAACAGTGACCATTGTCAAATGCCTCGCATCTCCATGGAAACTGCTGCCTTGGCCATAGACAAAGGTCTGCCTATAATACAATGCCATGAAAGTGTCTGGGGTTGTAGACCCCTTGTTTAAAATCACAGTGCAAGGGCTATAATGTAGATTTTATATTATTTCTGCCTGTCTGCTGTAGCCGGTAAGCCTTCATTCCAAAATAATATTTTTTCAAATGAAGTAGCAGAAAACAGCTTTACATTTTTGTTATCCCTTCCAGCACAAAATAAAAAATGCCTGTGCTGCCACTACCTGATTCAATCAAGTGGAGTACATTTGATACCCACAGGCTACAAGTGCTGGAAAAGCTGACTTGTATTTTAATTAATAATGTGCTACACTTTCTCAACAGCCAGGCCTTTGGCAATCTGATTTGCTTTGTTCATTATTTGCTGTAAACAATTTTCAAACAACATGTAGGGAACTCTATTTCTGAATAACTCCTGCTAATTCATAACATTAACAAAAATGTAGAGGAAAATTTTTTTTCTTCCTTGTCAGAAAAATAAAATTTTTTTATTACACTTTCATCATAACCAGGTTTGGGGATAGGAATACTGTGGTTAAGTATAAAAGATAAAAACTAACACAAAAGTCCAACAAACACATTTGTGTATACATATGCACATTATGCAGAATATATACGTACATATATGTAAACACACAGACACATATGCACATATGTAGAATGTGCGTATACACATGTATGGATATGCTGATATATATACATATATACACAGACATACACACATACACCTTGCCAGTTCACTAAGATATGTGGAAAGGATGAGGCATGAAAATCTGGGCAGCAGAGCATTTGAAAATCTCTTTTTTTTTCTTCAATGTGGTTCTGTGAACTGAATTGTTTTCCAAAAGACTTCATAACCTTAACCCCTAAAATGACTAAATTTATTGATAGGACCTTTAAGAAAGCAACTAAGACTAAATGAGATCATATAGGTAGAGCCCTGATTCAAGAGATCAGTGTCCTTAGAAGAAGAGAAAGCAGAGACTGCAGCCCTTTCCCTGCTATGAGAGAACACGGCTCAAAGTCAACCATCTACAGCCAAAGGGAGCCCTCACTAGCCCTCAATGGTGCTGGCATCTTTTCCCTGGAGTTCTCACCTTCTAGAACTGGGAGACATAAATTTCTTTTGGCTAAACCAAACAGTCTGCAGTATCCTGCTATGGCAGCCTGAAGTGAGTAATACCTGTAAAGAAGAGGAAATAGAAAGCATTATATCACTCTCTTTATACTAAAAATGGTAGTAAATAATCATTTTCATTTTCAAAGAACAGCATCTTCTTAGAATAACATTAAAGTTGGGCAGCGCCTGTGGCTCAAAGGAATAGGGCGCCAGTCCCATATGCTGGAGGTGGTGGGTTCAAACCCAGCCTTGGCCAAAAACCACAAAAAAAAAACAAAAACCAATAACATTAAAGTTAAGGAAAAGGACTTGGTTCAGTTGTAAAGAGTAACTTAATAAGTGGGAATACATATGAATGGAATAAAAATGTCTTTTCTGAGTGTGGCAGTTGATAACAAACCACTTCCCTACACACTGATTGCATACCATTCCTACACATTCAGTAAAAATTAGTACCTCCACTTTTAAAATGAGGAAATTGATTAAAAAAACTACCCAGATTATAAAAGCCAGTATAAAGAACTCATAATAAAGCATACACATGGCAGAACAAGGGTTAAAATCCTGACCTGAAGGGGAGCACATAACATGAGACATAAAGAACCAGCCTTGACGCCCGTTTTCTAAGTATGAGTGACTTAACGGGAGCATTCGCATTTTTAATCTAGCTTTCTCATTATTCAAGTTAAACTGATACTATACTTCAAAATAAATTACATTTCTATCTTATTAACATCATCCACTAATTAAAAACTATTATGGGAGAACAATGACTATAACTATAGCTGAGAAAAATGGGTTGATATCTTCAAATAAAAAGCTGTTAATACATTTATTAATCCACTTACCATTCCGTTGTTTAACAAGCATTTAATGAGCACGTATTTTATTTCCGATGGTGTGTTTAATACTGAGCATACATTGGTGAGGAAGACAGTCACCAACCCTCCCTTTAAAGAGCTTACAGCTATTAATGATAGTTCCATTAAACCAGCCTGCATGGAGAACCCACTAGATAGCAACCACTACATACATTTGAAAACTAGGTCCATAGAAATACATATGATTCAATGACTGCCTATAAGGAAAAAGTGGATGAATAAAGAATTATTTGGTACAACATATAAAAAACATGCTAGTTATAATGATGGTATAAAGTTAAAGATGATCAACTCTTTTCATAGTGGGGAAATCAAAGAAAATATTTATTTTTATGTTTTTTTTAAGAATGAATGGAAGGATATTAGGTGAAAATGGTGATGAAAGGCATTGCTTTCAAGCATAGTAGTAGGTAGTATGATAAGTACCTAATTAAGAGTACTTTATTTAAGGCTAAATAAAGAGTAGGGCCAGAGCAAAATCAGCCAATTTTACATATTTTCATCTCTTGGGTATATGGGGAGGGTGTACCCACAGTATATTATGAAGGGTAAAGAGCAATGAGAATAAAAATGTAAATGGAAACGGAATTATAAAGAGATTTAAATGCCACACAAAAGAAATTTACTTCATTTCATAGGAAACTGGAAATAATTGAAGACTTGGGAACAAAATAGTGAAATCTACTGAAAAGTGGAAGATAGAATAATGAGGACTAGAAACCAGGAGATTATTGGAGTAGTCAGGGTGAAATAACTAAAAACCTGAACCAAGGCAGTGGCAGTTAAAATGAAATCCTTTACTGATATAGTCATTCACAAACAGAATTCAGCTTAACTTCTTTTATTATGACTTTCAGAATCAGAGTGTATATGCAGCTTATCCAATGTCCCCCATTGATCCGAGCCTTGAGCTTGGATCTTCCCCAGTTTCCATCTAGCCCACTTGCCACATCACACAAATGCCTCCTTTACATCTTCATCCTATTTCACATAATGAGAGAATTGTCAGGCACCCTGAGTTTCCATAGCATCCTTCTCTGGGTCTTACAGACTCCCACTCCAGCCTGATGAGTTGCTGATCACTTCATCAAGTAAAAACAGCTTAGATGGAGAATTAAAGGATGCTCACGAAGCTGAAAGCTGTTTCTTATTTCCCAGTTCATTCAGTCTTAGAAGAACCTTCAGCTACTGAGTTCAGCTCTATAAAGCTGCCCTGTATCCAGCCAATCGTGTAATGTCACAACAGTCTAGCCCCATCTAGATCAAGGCCTGCAGAGGAATGTTTCCTGAGGGCATCACTAACATAAAGAGACTCTGTTCTCCTAAGAAAGGCATTTGGTGTAACTTTGAACCTCTCGTGAGTTAAGAAGTCTACCTTCCTTCATAACAACTCACATCAACCTTAGAAAACAACCTACTTCAAATAATATTCAAAATTATTGCTTGGGGTCACAATCTTCTCCAAACCTTAGAACCTTCTTCTAAATCTTCTTTTTATCCTCACAGAGCAGAATTGTAGTTATCTCAATTCCCCCATATTGGTATCACTAGAGTTAAAAAACATTAATTTGCCCTGAGCACTCTTGATAACATGAGAATTACTCAAACTGCACCCTAGAGATTCAATTGCTCTGTCTGCTGAGTTTAAGAGTACTCCTTCACTTCAATTTACTATAAGAATAGATTGGCATTTCCAAATTCCTAATGTTGATCTTTGGTTCTTCTGAAAATTCATAGGAATATTCAGAATCATAATTTTTTCTGTATTTTTCATAACACTTCCTTCATGTAATAGTAGTGAGTGGCCATAATACTAAATATAAATCATTTTGCTGTGATAGGTTTACATTAAAAGTTTCAAAACCTCTGTTAAAAATAGACACAATAATAACTGAATGTTTTATAGTGATTTAAAATATGCCTGACAACAAGCTAATTTCCTTTACCTTTTTAAAAACACTTGCACATTTTTATATTCTTTACTTGATACTGTGAATATAAGTTACTTAATTAGAAAAAATTATTAAGTATAATATTATTTTGAAGGACTATAACCTGTAGCATATCCTCAAATGCTGGAAAATTCCAGGGACTATCAATGAAGTATTTGAACAAAGTAATATTCTCATCTCCTGGTAAAGTTAAAGGGACTGTACAGAATTAAATGCCAAAATTCACCATTTAGACATATTTTGCTTTCGAAACCTATTTATTTTTGCAGCATCAATCACAAGACTTAGGTAAAGCATAGTATGTGCATGAAGCAATTTTTATTTGCAAGAATGACACACCGGTAGCTAAAAACATAACCACAAACACACATTTACAACCTGGCACATCTATAAATAAGCTAGACTGACTCATTAGAATCTTGACCACTTCTCTCCTCTCCGTTGCCTTCCCGGTTCCAGGAAATCTCAGCTTTATTCTTGGACTCCACATATCAGCATTGCTTGCATTTCAGTTTGAAGTTGTTCCCGTGATGTCATATGTTGATTGTTTATCTTTAATTCTTATAGAATTGTAATTATTTTTCCTATTTTTCTGAACTGATATTTCTCAGGATTCAGGATTCAGAAAGAAATATAATTCTCCAAAGAAATACCAGGAAGAAATCCCTGCCTGGCAACACTAGAACCAACCTCTTCCGAGCAGTCTGAAGTCACAGTAGACACCAGCCATCGCAGCAGCCAATCCTGGACTTTGGGAATGCAGAAAGTGAGTCAACATCCTCATCGCTTGCATGTTCAGAAGTCTGATTTTTCATTCATAAAACAAACTCTTCATTTCAAGTAAAAAATAATTTTATCTCAAGAATATCTTAACCAAATGACTAGAGAAGCAATTACATTTTAAAATTTTATTCATTGTTTATTGTTTTTGTTGCAATTAAGGAATCAATAGCTATTCATGATACTTTCTGGCCCTGAGGTCTGCAAAGGATTAAATAAATTTAGCAAGTTACTTACTAAATCAGTCTCATTATTATAAATACTAATTGTATTTCTCGGCATCTCAGAGAAATTTTCATAACCTTCCACAGAACAGGTGAAGTACATAGATAAAGAATAATGATTAAAGGTCTCCCATTGCTCTAAAGTAGAGACTATAACCTTTTTAAATGTATAAACCTGCACAGGCTCTGTATTCTCACTGATTCCATGTTCATCATTGTTTATATGATTCTTGGGCTCTTCTTGTAAATTGTACCTGAATGCCGTAGACTAGAAATAGCAACTGAAGACACAGTGCAGGCCTCTGACATAGCATTGTGACACTTGGTTCATGGAGAAAAGGGGACACGTCCGTCAGGATCTTTGCTCTCTGATTAATGAGGAGGTGTTCATTGCCACTGAGCAACAGACAGCACCTGCGCATACTGAGAACTGAGTTTATTAGTCTAAGGGGCAGGGGTTGAGGAACATCAAGGAGAGAAGGAAAGGAAGCGAAGGAAAGACAAGACATCTCTTAGCTGGAGCAACGCAGAGCTGTGGCGCTTATGACTCCCAGAATTAAGCACATACTTTAAGTGATTGTAAAACTCTTTCAATAATTAAATAAAAGATTATAAATGCCGACAATTTAGCAGACTGCATTATTTTAAATGTACTCATGCCTCTACCATTTGCCTATATCAAAAACTGATTATAGTAAATTCTGCTCAAAGATCAAGAGAAAAATAGAATCGGGTCTTAAAAATAGAATTGTTTAAGAGTATTTACCACCTCTTGCCTAAATCGCTAATGTCTCAGTAGCCAGGTCAATGGGAACACATTCACTGTCATTTGCTTTCAAGCACCACCATTCTTTGGGTTTGGATGAAAACTAAGGCTGTCTGGAAGCCAGAGAACCAGCATAAGGTAGCAGTGGGGCTGACTTCTGCTTTTATCACCTCTCTGCATGGTTGCAGCAACTCTCCAAGAGGGCTGGGACCTTTGCCATCACTCCTTCCAAAAGCATGTATGTTATTTCAGATAGTTCAAAATTCGGTTACTCAGAATTTATTTTGAAAGAAAGAAATGCATTTCCTCTGAGGATTGTGAGGCAAGCTCTCACATCAACCATGGAGTTTATTATGGCTGGCACAAATAGTAGTGTCATGTCACTATTTAAAGTACATGGCTTTCTTGGAAACTGGCCAGCTGGTCACTAGACCTATTTTTTCTTCTTCCTCTGAATATTGTATTTCTCTTCCTTGATCACAATTGGCTGTGGTCTTTTAGTCCTTATCTAGCTTATTTATTTTGCCTGGAGGTGCCTGACCCACAAAAGCCTCACCCCCAAGGTCCTGTGTGCTCTTTCCCTTTCTACCAGCCCCATAGGGGGAGTTCAGCTGTGCTCAGGTGTCATGCTTAAGAAGACAAACCTACGGGTGAAAAGAGTCTGGCCCCTTGAATCACCACATAGAGAAAAGCCACCCACCAATCAAAAACATCTATTTTGGATTTTAATTGACCAGAATATAAATTTATATTATATTTGCACCATTATACAACTGTCACTGTTGTTATTAAATTAGCTAATGTCATCTAAATTATTACGACAGCTATCATCATACAAAGCCCTGTTTTATCACAATTCTTCAGAAACCATGTGCCATCTGAAAAGCCAATGTGAATTTTCATGAAAAAAGTAGTATGACACTCATGCATAATCAAGAACTCAGTTTTAATAATTAATTTTGAAAAAATATTACTAATTAATGCTCATCACTGTGTTTCCAGGATCCTTTCTGTCTTATTTCTCTAATTATAAGTCTCAGAAGGTTTTATCTATTTCTTTTACCTTATACAGTGTATTAAGAATAGTGGAAACCCAGTTGATAGCAGTAGAATGAAGCTGATTGAAATCATGACCATTATTTATTATTCTGAGCTTTATTTTTTCTTTGTATTCAGCTTTAATGCTTCCAGAAAGGTGAAAAGGGTGCAGTGACATCAGAAGGTAATTTAGTTAAAAATTAGCAGAGACTGGGGCAATGCCTTTGGCTCAGTGAGTAGGCAACACCTTTGGCTCACCGGCCCCATATACCAAGGGTGGCAGGTTCGAACCCAGCCCTGGCCAAACTGCAACAACAATAAAAAAAATAGCCGGGCATTGTGGCAGGTGCCTGTAGTCCCAGCTACTCAGGAGGCTGAGGCAAGAGAATCGACTAAGCCCAAGAGCTGGAGGTTGCTGTGAGCTGTGATGCCACAGCACTCTACCGAGGGTGACAAATTGAGACTCTGTCTCTACAAAAAAAGAAAAAAAGAAAGAAAGAAAAATTTAGCAGAGTCTGAATAGTTATTGCCTCAATAACACATAACACAAAGAAAATCAAAACTTTTTGTTTTAAAGGCAGATAGTATATAAATAGTTGTAAATTTTTTTTAAGTGTCATGAAGACCATAAAGATTATCTTGTAATATTAAGGGAGCTCACGTTTACATGAAAAGTGTGCAGTTTTAAAGTGATCATCCCCAAATCCCAAAAAGCAGAGTATAATTGATTCTTCTCTATTATTTATTCTGTCATTTACTTTTCCTCCTTGTTTTGTTTAGGACGTTAGAGAGAGAAATGCTATCTATGGAAACTGCTTTTCTCTTCCCAAAAGAATATCTGTAAGTCACATATGTTATAATACATTTGCATTCTTAAACAAATAGAACTCAAACAAACAATTTTAAAATGATTATTTATGCCCGACGAAGCTGTGTTACCCTGAAGTGCCATCAAAAGGTCAACCATTGCCTCAAACTCTGCTGTGTACACCCTGACCTGGAAGTACCATTGATAATGACCCCTCAGCTGCAGGACTTGAAGACTTAATCATTTGACATACAAGCAGCCCGGGGCATTCATAGCTGGCATTTTCCTTTGTGAGACGTACACAAACAATATGCATTTTAAACAATTCAAACCACCAGTGCCTAAAATAGACCTGGCTTAGCGCTCGTCCTCAGGAGCAGCTTCTCGCCCGCCATCTCAGCTCTCTCACTCGGAGGCACATGCCGGGGAATGTGGAGCTGGCTGAGGCAGCTGGAACGAGAGGCTGCGTGTACTATTGGCATTTTCCCCACACTTCAAGGCACGCTTGTCATCTGGATCATCGGAAACTTAATTATAGGGCGATGTAGCTCCAGCCCCTTTGAGAGGAAATTTTAGGCATCATTCAGAGACAGCAAACTCTTTGCTGAGAAAACTTTACCCCCTCTTTTTCTAAGTTAAACCCAAATTGAAGGCATTTGCATAAAATGTCTCGATTGCTGTATTCCCTTAAATTGTGCCAATATGTTTTTGTGAAAAGACTCACAGATTATCAGAAATTTCCACTCTCATTGAGAATCACCCAAGGCCTTTGGAGAAAGCTTAATACTGATATAACTGAGGTGTGGCAAAGCTGTGGATCTAATTTCTATGTTTTTGAATGCCAAGAGTGATAATTTAGGGTGGCAGAAATGAACACCCTTCAGAAGAAAGAATCCTAAAGACTAGTGAAAAGGAGTCCCAGCTATGTTCTAAAATAGAGGGGTCGTTTATTTTTGAAATGAAATTAAGTTGATCAGAGAATTCCTTTTTTGTATCCAGAACTACCAAGGTACCTACCTATCGCTTTTAGAGAGAATTGATGAGAAATCTCACCCCTTCATCTAAAATCTTCAGCTGAGTCGCACATGGCCTGTGGGGCATTCTTTCACACATCACATGAATAGTGTTTTCATTTTTGTATGGGAAGCAGAAATCCCAGAACTCAGGCCTAGCTACTGTGTCAAAATGAAATACCATGAATCAGCATCAGCTTTTAGGACATTTGGAGGGAAATTGCTACCATAGGCATGGATTCAATCGTTTATTCATTCAACAAACATTTACAGAGATAGGTGCTATGTCTGGTATAAAGATGGCTTTGGGGGAAAAGAGCCAGCCAAATGGTAAAGGCAGTGCCAGAAAAGGCAGTGCTGTACGGTTCTGTGAAAAGATTCACCCTGGGGTTATTGGTCACAGGTATTTGAGTCTCTTTCCTATTTGATATTTCTCATAATTTATTTTGTCCATTGAAGGGTTTAATCTTAATAAAAAGGGAAAGACAAACAACAAAACACAAAAAATCTTAGCACCATGAAATGTGATGTCTCTCTCATTTTTTCTGTTGCTTGGCACCAAGAAAATAAAATCTATTCTTACCATGTGTTGTGTTTTAATAAACTGTACATTAGTTTCATTTAACTGCTGCCGCCCCTGGCTATCCACTTTTCTGTATATTAGTTTTAAATACACATTGCTTGCAATAACACTGGAGCAGAAGCCGTGCCTCAAGTTAAGAAATGGTTAGGATTGCTTTACATTAGCAGTCCCATTGAAAACATTTATTCAATCAAAGGGAAAAATAAATGTGGTCCTTCAGCTTTGTCAAGTATAAACTGTTATTGATCCCCTAAATGAAATTTGTTCATGCTGATCGATCAAACACATTATCTTTTTTCCAGTCTATTACCAGCAATTGGAAACTCTCAAGCGTCAATAGTTGTTTGACTACATATAGCTGTAAATTTGGACAATAGCTCTCAAACCTGAATTACTTCTCCCTATCCATCTCTCCCCAAAATGATGTTGACATTGAGATGATTTTCCTCTGAGCCAATGGTAAAAATTAGATATAATAATAATCATTGAGTACACACTGACAATAATTGGTGTCCCTACCGTTAAGCTGCTTGGCAGTAGAGAACAGTCAAAGCTATAAAACATGGTTTTAGTGACAGCAGACCCATAAGCCTCTTCTCCTTGTCTTACACTAGGAGCCATCTCAACTTCTTCATATATTGCTAATACGCTAAATCACCCATTATTGAATTTTCTTGTTTACAACTTCTGGCATTGGATGGCATCTGTCTTATTACAATACTCAAAATGGACAAACCTTATATAACAAACTACCCAACAGGAGCATGACTTCTCTATGAAGCACTTAATTTTTACATGGAAGATGGACTTCAGGAAAACTGATAGCTCTGCAAGGTCTTTTTTTTTATTTTTTCTTTGAGACAGAGTCTGACCATTTCCCTGGATAGAGTAGTGTGACATCATAGCTCACAACAACCTCAGACTACTCAGCTCAAGTGAGCCTCTTGCCTCAGCCTCCCAATAGCAGGGACTGCAGGTGCCTGCCACAACGCCGGGATAATTTTCCTATTTTTAGTAGAGACAGGGTCTTGGTCTTGCTCAGACTGGTCTCAAATTCATGAGTTCAAGCAATCCACCCACCTCAGCCTCCCAGAGTGCTAGGATTACAGGCATGAGCCACCGTGTCTGGCCCTCTGCAAGTCCTTAAAAAGCAAGTCTGACCTGATAAAGATAGTGGATTCCATTCATTCATTTACTCATTCAACAAGCTGGCCAGCCTTTTATGTATTTATTATAGTCGCACATTTCTGCCTTATATTTCCATTTAGATACCACTGTAAAATGTCCTGTTATATCACAAGATTCATTGCAAGTCAAATTGTAGTTCCCATATACACAGTGAAGCACAGTACAGTAATTTAATTATGGGATGTTATACTTGCCCCCCAAGCACTTATACTGGGTTCTCTAGTCATAGCCATGTAAATATGACAAGTTCTAAAAAAATTCTAAAGACTAAAGTTTTTGTGTTCATACTCACACAAATCAAGCAAATCCCAGAATATATCTAAATAGTCTGACTAAAAATGTAGAATTATTGCATAAAACAAAGAAACATAAGCATTTGTTTGAAATAATGTACCGATTTTTATTTCAGTACATAGGAAGAATTCTATTGTCTATTGTATCTCTCAATAATAAAGTCTTTATATTTTATGATAAAGTATTAGTAATAAAAATTCCCCCAACAGATAGATGCACTGAGTTGGTTCAAAATAGTGTGTTTTTCTTTTTCTTAGTTCACAATTTTACTAGGCATCAAAGCAAATCTTCCACTTGTGCATTTGACAATAAAATCAGTTTCTCACTATTAGTTTCAATTAAGTCATTCTATAGAACTCAAGGTATGTCTTAAAAATGAACTTAATTTAAGATTGACTGTATTTTTTAAAGTAACTTTCACCTCTTAATAGCCATCATTAGGGACTGAATTCCTATTCCTGTCAATATCATATATGTTTGCCTTCTGTCTTGCTGATAGGTAATAATTTTCCAAGCAAGCTTAGGGAGTAGAGACTCTTTATTAAGACCAATAGGAGAGGGAATCGTGGGTTTTTAAAAATTACTTTGGAAATTATTACTGACAAGTCTGTCTTGAATTCCTACAGAAAAGGAACAGTGAGAGGTTAACATGCCTTGTCACCACAGTGAGCTAGTGGCTTGTCTGCCTTGCATTTCTCTACTATAAAAAGTACTTTTTAGCAGATACCATTCTGATACAGCGTAAAGTTCCAGGTTATCTAATGAAAACAGTAAACATGAGTTGAAATAGAACATATGAAAAGCATCAACATATAAAACCAAAATTTGCTAATTATAGATCTTAAAGATCCAGATATAAATATGATGAACAGCAAGAAATAGATGACAAGGTTAATATTAGAAAGATATCATTCTAAAAGGAAGGTACTATTGAGTGTCAAGAATCAGAAAAGGGCAATCTGAACCAGGTTAGAAATTCACACTGAGACTAGAATAACTTATTCAATACAAGCATTAAAAGACAGTATTCTTCTTCCACTACCTCAATTCACCTTCATGAATTTCTGCTCTGTTTTGCATCTTAGATAGTCTCCACTGGTAGATCAAATATAATTGCTGGAGAGAGGTCTTCAGGACAAAGAGCAATGTCCAGTCTATCTGTCAGAATCCCAAAGTCCTTGATTTTTTCACATCCCAATGCATTCACAGAAAAATAAACCTCATACAGACTCTCTGAAGTAAGGCACCAGCCAAGAAATATTTTGGAATTAATTCTCATAACATAATGAATGATACAAAATTTGATGGTTTCTGCAAATTATCACAGAAGCAATTGATTTGATGTACAGTTTAATTTTAGAAATGGCACTCTACACAATGCAATGGGAATAGGGCATTTTAAAATTAATATTAATAAACAGTACTAAGCATTTCTATAATGTCAAGAAATATACTTTTCAGAAAGTCAAATGTAACTCTCAGTTTCTCCTCACAGGAGAATCAATACAATTGAAAGAAAATCCAGATTAGTTGGAGTTGATTTTCATCCTGCATTACCAAAGGATGTGGGAGAAAAAAATCTTGATTTCTTAATTTATTCAATTTTCTTCTCCTTGTATAGTTAATATGACCATTTGATTCAGGCTTATGGTCATATAGATGGGAATCCTTACAAACAACCACCAAGGAAATACAAATATTCAAAAGGTCAACGTTGTGAACAGGCTTTTACTCTACTATCGGGAAATTCTAGGCATTTATTATTCACAAAAACCTTAGATTGAGCAATAAACTATTTTAATTTGATCCGTAATTATTCAGATCTTAATTAGTAATACTTTTCTATTAATTGTATATAGGAAGCTGCTATTCAGCCATGATTTATTATCTCTAAATAGTTTTGGCAGAGATACAAAAGAATATATGTCATTTGAATATCGAAGCCAAAGGCAGTTAGCTCAGAGTGCAGAACTGGATTCCCACTGATGTAGGAAGCCTCTTTCATTTTTGTAGAAGTAATATGCTGTTTCCTTTGAAATTGACTAAAAAGTTGTATGAATAAATATTACAATTAACATCATTTTGAGTTATTTTATTTCTAAGTTGATATCAGAGTAGCCATCTTGGATTTATTAAAACTTTAAAACTTTAAAAAATAATAATAACTAATGCTTACTTTTGCACTGTTCTAAGTGTTTTAATTGTATTACTTCTTTCCATCTTCACAACCCTGAATGGCATCAGAACTTAAACTGAGGTGTGTACCTCTTTGTGGTGAAGCCAAGATTTGAATCCAGAAAGTCTTGCTTCTGAAGCCATTTCCTCCAAACTATTTTGCCTCTCAAATAAAGAAACAAAACAAAACAAAAGAAAGAAAGAAAAAACAACATCACCACCAACAGCAAATCTTAGACGTCCAAGTCTGTTTACTTTTCAAAGGAGGAATTTTAAAAAAAATGTTTAATAAGTGAAAAGAGAACTGAAATTCTAATTTGGTCACTTTCAGAAGACAAATTACCTCCACAAACAATTGTGTATCTCTTTCCAATAACATGGCAACTTTATTCCTCTCTCGTGTTTGACCGTCTGACCTTCCTCTGACAGTGCGTGTAAAATGTGCGAAATTTGCAGGCATTCCTCTCCTCTTACCAATGCCCATCCTTCTGCTGTATTTTACCTGCACATATTGTAATTTTTTAATTTAAAAGTTCTATGTATTTTAAAGATATTTAGAGGAGAAAAATGGTTTTATAAATTTTTCCAAACATTCGTTATTTCTGATGGTCTTCATTCTTTCTCATATTAGTTTCCCACAGTCAAAAGAAATTCCTTTACATGTTTTACAGAGGTCTGCCGGCAATAAAGTCTCTTAATTTCCTGTCTTCTGTGGATCAATTATCAAATTTTGTCAACTATTTTCTCTGTCATCTCTATTCTTACCATGAAGTCCACCCAATAAATATTTTTATTTCAATGTGTGTGTTTTTTTAAACTGAATTTCCATTTAGTTCTTCTTTTCTTCTGAAACTTCCTATCTCTTATTTCATTGAATCTTGGTATTTCTTTACACCTTGGAGCATCATTCACTTAAAAACTTTTCCGCTAATACAAACCTCTGGGTCACTTCAGAAATGGTTTCCATTGATTATCTAATTTATGGTAGAATAATCTCAAATACTTTTAATTTTAACTTTTGGGCACTGTGAATATTAGTTTGCTGTGAGTTACCCACCCCTGTCTCCCAGCTCTTCCCAGATGATTCTACTGTGATGACACCCTCAGCATTCTGGGTGGTGCAAGACAGAATTGGCCTCCTGGGCCGCATCCCTACCAAGCTGGGCCTCCTTCATGAAAAGGCAAATCGGGTAAAGGAAAACCACTTTTCTTACCCTATTCAATGTGTCCACTCTCAGAAGTTTTACTCACCGGTCTGCTGAAACCACTCAGCGTGGCTCTGAAGTTCCCACAAAAGTATTCTCATTTGTGGGTGATTGCCAAAGTCAGTATTTCTGCGAGGGATCATTCTGGAACCTCCTATTCCAGCATCTTGCTGACCTGACTTCCGATCAGTTTTCAAATGCTAAACCAACCTTGTATTTTGGTCATCTCTCCAGCTTTGCATGATGTATTCTACTCTTTTATATAATGCTGTACTCAATTTGTTATGTTTTTTAAAGAATATTTGTAACTATGTTCATAAAGAATACTGGCCTGTTACTTGACTTTTTTGTAATGTTTTTGCGTGCTTTGGGCATAGCATAATGCTGGCTTCCTAGATTGACTTATGGACAGTGCTCCACAATAGTACTTTGTAATACTGTAATAGTACTTCTCCAATTTTCCGGAAGAGTACTATTTGCTCCTTAAGTATTGATGAGAAGACATTAGTGAAACCATTTCCCATTTCCTTATCTGGAGGTTTTGTTTTATTTTGTTTTGTTTTCAGAGAGGAAGTTGTAAACTGCAATGCATTTTCTTTAATTGGTATAGAGATGGTTCAAATATCTTCTCTTTTTTTTTCTTGAGAGAACTTTGGTCATTTGTCATATGCATCTTTCTTTTCTTTCCCTCTTTTCATTCCCTTCCTTCCCTTCCTTTCCTTTCTCTCCCTTCCTCCCTTCCTCTCTTCCTTCCTTCTTTCTTTTTCTTTTTTTTTTGTTTGAAACAGTCTCATTTTCTCAGCCTTGGTAGAGTGCCATGGCGTTATATCTCACAGCAACCTCAAACTCTTGGGCTCAAGATTCTCTTGCATCAGCCTCCTGAGTAGCTGGGACTACAGGCATATGCCGCAACAATCAGCTATTTTTAGAGACAGGGTCTTGCTTTAGCTCAGACGGGTCTTAAACTCCTGAGTTCAGGCAATCCATGTTATATGCATCTTTCAAAGAATCTGAGCAATTTTATTGATCTTTGCAAAGAATTACCTTTTTGTTTTATTGATTTTTATCTATTGCTTTCCAATTTTTTAATTTTATTTCTTTTTACTTTGGAGTTTATTTGCTCTTTTTGTTCTAATACTTTAAGTTGTTTTGAGGGTTACTGATTTGAGAGTCCATTTTTTCCTACATAGGTTATTACTGCCATAAATATATTTCAAAGAACTGATTAGCAGCATTCCACAAATTATGATATGTTTGTGTTTTCATGTTTATTTAGTTCAAATACTTTCTAATAACTCTTTAATGTTTTTCTTCAATCCATGCAATATTTAAAAGTGTATTTTTTAGTTTGCAAACATTTAGGCCCTTTCTACTGATCTTTATGTTAATTACTAATTTAACTTTATTGTATTGAGAAAATATGTTTTAGGAATCAAATCTTTGAAAATTTGTTGAGATTTGTATAGCAGCCCAGAAATGGCCTATCTTGGTTAATGTTCTGTGCACTGAAAAAAAAATGGGCAATCCTGTAGTGTTGATTGATATGTTCTACAAATATCAATTAAGACAAATTTATTAATTGTGTTATTTATGTTTTCCATTTTCTTACTTTCTGCCTGATTGTCCTATAAATGATTATAATTGTGACTATGTCTATTTGTTATAGTTCTACCAGGCTTTGTTTCATGAATCTTGAAGCTCTGCTATTATATCCCCATGTGTTACATTCTCAAAATGAATTTAACTGTTCATCATTGACAAATAACTTCTACAAATTTTCTCTAAATTGTACTTTGATATTATTAATATAGCCATTCCAGTTTTTTTGACTAGTGTTGTTATTGTGTATCTTTTTCCAATTGTTTAAATTGTAGAATAATTTTATTGCTATATTTATATGTTTCTTGAAGGTGGTATATAGTTGGATCCTGTTTTTGAATCAAATCTTAAAGTCTCTGTCTTATAACTGGTATGCTCAGGTCATCTCTTTTAATATGATTGTTTACATAACTGGGTTTAAAACTATCATCTGGGCACTTGTTTTCTTTGTTTCATTTATTCTTTGTTCTCATTTCTCTCTTTTAAAAATCTTTTTGCTTTAAGTACTTTTTATAATTTCTTTTTATTTTCTTGATGGCTTATTGGCAACAACTTTTTGTTTGGTTATTTTAGTTGTTGCTTTATGATTTATAGGATACATCTTTAGCTGACTTTGAAAGATAATATACTGAATGTATAGTATTAATATGAGAAACTTAAAACAGTTTGGTGCCTGTAGCACAGTGGTTATGGTGCCAGCCACATGCACTGAGGCTGGCAGGTTTGAGCCTAGTCCTGCTAAATAACAATGACAACGACAAAAACAAAATAGCAGGGCGTTGTGGCAGGCGCCTGTAGTCCTAGCTACTTGGGAGGCTGAGGCAAGAGAATCGCTTAAGTCCAAGAGTTTGAGGTTTTTGTCAGCTGTGATGCCATAGCATTCTACCAAGAGCAACATAGTGAGACTCTGTTTCAAAAAAACAAAACAAAACAAACAACAACAAAAAAAAAAACCAAAAACTTAAAACAGTAAACTTCTTTATTTTTGACTTTTGTAATTTTTCCATACATTTACTTCTAAATGTGTTATAAATGGCACATTTAAATATTATTTTTGTATGAATATTTAGTTATCTTTTAAAAATATTTAAATAAAAACAATTTTTATATTTTAAAGCATTTAATATTTCTCGTGATCTTCGCTTTTTTTGTATAGATACGTATTTCCAATTAGTATTATGCTTCTCTTCTAACTGAACAGATTTCTTTTAAAATTTTTTGTAGAGAAAGGTTGCAGGTGATGAATTCTTAAAGATGTTTTCATGTCTGAAATAGTCATTTTGAAAGATGTCTTCTTTTTTTTTTTAAGACAGTGTCACTCAGCTCACAGCAACCTCAAACTCTTGGGGTTAAGTGATTCTCTTACCTCAGCCTTCCAAGTAGCTGGGACTATACACGCACCCACCATAACACCTGGATATTTTTGGAGACAAGGTCTCACTCTGGCTCAGGCTGGTCTTGCACTCATGAGCTCAGGCAATCGCCCGCCTCAGCTTCCCAGAGTGCTAGGGTTACAGGCATGAGCCAATACACCCCGCTATAAGATGTTTTCAATGGGTATAGAAATCTAGTATTTTAGAGGCTTTGTATTCTCATTTACAAAGCTACAAAGAAGAACTATTTTCATTTTTCTTGAATTGCAATATTTTATTTAATTTTTTCTTTCAAAGTATTCATAAAGCAGGTACAAGTGTTTCTGTCACATGGATAGATTGTATAATACTTAAATCAGGGCTTTTGCTATGCCTGTCACCAGAATAGTGTTCCTTGTACCCAACAGGCAAGGTTTTAACATGCCCTTCCTCTTCCAACTTCCTCCGTCTTTCTTTCTCGTGTTCTTTATATTACTTTGTGCTTCTATGTGTCAATTGTTTAGCTCCTACTTATTAGCGAGAACATACCGTGTTTAGTTTTCCATTCCTAAGATCCTTCACTTAGGATAATGATCTCCACTACCATCCAAGTTCCTTAAAATAACATCATTTCATTCCTTTTTATGGCTCAGTAGTACTCCATGGTATGTACCAAGGTCTGACGATGAAGTTGGTAAACTTTCTACCCTGCACTTACGTTGGCTGCACTGTACTAACAGTTCAGTAACATTCCATAACCTGAATATATCAGTGTGTCACACTTGTGTTCATGTCAACATATGGCCGTGTCTTGATGAGTGGCATTCATTATTGTTGTTGTGTGTTTTTGGTGCTGTTGTAAGAGTGTTGGAACTTGAATTAGAGCAAAGAGCAAACATTAAATTTCTTGTTAAACTTGGTAAGAGTGAAAGTGAAATCAGGGACACATTATTCCATGTTTATGGGGATAATGCTTGAAGAAAACAGCAGCATAGCAGTGTACAAAGAGAACAAATGTTTTTTCTGAGAGGAGAGAAAAGCATCACTGCTGAAGAGAGGTCAAAGTGGACAGTAATGAGCAGAACTGATAAAAAAAAAACATTGCAAAAATTTATAAAATTGTATATCAAAAACACTGACTGACTGAGAAGCATAGCAGACCAAGTAAATATTGATAGAAAAACAGTTAGGAAAATCTTAATTGAAAATCTCGGCATGAGAAATGTGTGTGTAGCACTTTTCTAGCATGAGTTCACAAAATAGTCAGACCATATTTTCTTTATCCACTAATAGTTGGATGGGCACTAGGTTGATTTCACATCTTCAAAATTGTGAATTCTGCTGTGGTAAATATTTGAGTGTGGATATATTTTTGATAAAATGACTATATTTCTTTGGGTAGGTAATCAGCTGAATAGAAGGATAGGTCTACTTTTAGCTCTTGAGAACTCTCCATTTTGCTTTCCATGGTGGTTGAACTAATTTGAAGTCCCTTCAGCAGTGTATACATTTTCCTTTATCTCTGCATCTATGCCAGCATCTGCTTTGTCTTTGGACTTCTTTCTGATTGCCAATCTGAAAAAAAGAAGGTGGTATCTCACTGTAGTTTTAATTTGCAATTCCCTGGTGATTAACAATGTTGAACATTTTTTCATATGTTCTCTGGCTATTTGTCAACTTCTTTCGAAAAGCTTCTATTCATCTTTTTGCCCCACTTTTTAATGTTTTTTTTTTTTTCTTGCTGATTTGTTTGAGTTCTTTGCAGATTCTGGACATTAGCTCTTTATCGGTTCTATAGTTTATCAATATTTGTCCCTGTTTTGTAGATTGCCTATTTGCTCTGTTGATTATTTCCATTTTTATGAGGATTTTTTATTTAAATGAGTCCCATTTATTTATATTTGTTGTTGCTCTAATTGCCTTTGGGTTTTAGTCCTAAAATCCTTACCTAAGCTGTTAACTAGGAGAGTTTTTTCTATATCCTCATTTAAAATTTTTGTGGTTTCGTGACTCGTGACTTACATTTAAATCTTTTATCTATCTTGAATTAATTTTTATACATGGTGAGCTATATGGGTTTTGTATTATTCTTGATGTGACTATCCAATTTTCTCAACACCATTTATTGAATAAGACTTCTGTTCCCCAGTGTATATTGTTGTCTGCTTTGTCAAATGTCAGTTGGTTGTTGGTAGATAGTTTTATATCTCTCCTCTTTTCCATTGCTTCTTGTCTCTATTTTTGTGCCATTAATCTGCTAATTGTTTACTGTAGCCTTGCAGTATAGTTTGAAGTTTGGTTATGTGATGCTTCCAGATTTGTTCTTTCGTTTAAGATTGCTTTGGTTATTCAGGCTCTTTTTCATTCCAAATAAAGCATAGAATTATTTTTTCTGGATATGTAAAATATGACATTGATATTTTGATGGGGATTGTATTGAATCTGTAAGTCACTATGCACACAATAGACATTTCAACAATGTCGATTCTACCGATCCATGAGCATGAGATGGTTTTACATTTGTTTCTGTTATCTGTGATTTCCTTCTTCCATGTTTCAAGTCTTCCTTATAAAGAACATTCATGTCCTTGGTCAAGTACATTCCTAAGTATTTTATTTCCTTTGTAGCTGTTGTGAATGGTATTGTGTCTTTGATTTGACACTCAACTTAACTGTTAGTAGTAGATGGAAATGCTACTGATTTGTAGCATTGATTTTGTAACCTGAGACTTTACTGAATCTATTTATGAGTTTCAGAAGCCTCTTGGTGGAATCTTTGGGATTTTTCAGATACAGGACCATATTACCAGTGAAAAACTGTACTTTGTCCTCCTCTTTTCTAATTTAGATAGTTTTATCTCCTTCTCTTGACTGATTGCTCTGGTTGGGATTTCTAGCACTATGTTGAGTAGAAGTGGTGATGTAGCCACCCTTGCCTTGTTCCATATTTAAGGGAAATGTTTTCAACTTTTCTCAATTAAGTATAATGTTGTGTATGTAGCTGTGTGAAACATGGTTCTTATTATTTTGAAACATGTTCCTTCTGTTCCCAGTTTGTTGATTGTTTTGTCATGAAAAAGTGCTGGATTTTGTAGAATGCTTTCTCTGCATCTAGTGAGATGATCACATTGTCTTTATTTTTGTATCTGCTTATATGGTGAAACACATTTACTGATTTGTGTATGTTGAACTATCTTTGCATCTGTGGGATGAAGCCCATTTGGTCATGGTGGATTATTTTTTGATCTGCTATTGAATTTAGTTTACTAACATTTTATTGAGGATTTTTGCATCTATATTCATAAAACATATAGTCTGCATAGTTTTTGTTTTCTTTTTTCTTGTGTCATTTCCCAGCTGTGGTATCAAGATGATACTAGCTTCATAGAATGAGTTGAGGAGGATTCTCTCCTTCTTGATGTTATGGAATAATTTGTGTAGTTTGGATACCAGCTTTTGTTTGTAGTTCTGGTAGAATTTGGCTGTGAATTCATCTGTTCCAGGACTTTTTTGTTGTTGTGATTTTTTTTTATTACTGCTTCAAATTTATTGCCCATTATTAGTCTGTTTAGGAGTTCTATTTCTTCCTGATTGAGTTTTGGGAGGTTGTGGTTTCTAGGAATTTGTCTCTTTCCTCCATGCTTTCTTTAGTTTATATGGGTAGAAATTTTTATAGTATTCTTTGATTACATTTTGTATTTCCATGGTATCTGTTGTAATTATTTTTTTCATTTCTTGTTGAGCTATTTGGGTCCTTTCTCTTCTATTTCTGGTTAATCTAGCAAGAGGTCTATTGATTTTGTTTATATTTTCAGAAAACTAATATTTTATTTCACTGAAACCTTTGTAATTTTTCTTTTTTGTTTGTTTTCTATTTGGTTTACGTTTGCTCTGGTCTTTTTAATTTTTTTTTTTTTTTTGAAGTTTTTGGCCAGGGCTGGGTTTGAATCTACCACCTCCGGCATATGGGGCCTTTGCTATACTCCTGTGAGCCACAGGCACCACCCTGGCCTTTTTAATTCTTTTTTTCTTCTGCTAATTATGGATTTGGTTGGCTTTTCCTTTCCTACTTTCTTGAGATGTGACATTAGGTTGTTAATCTGTGACTTCAGTCTTTTTGATGCAGGCCTTTGAGGCTATGAATTTTCCCTTAGGACTGCTTTTAGTGAATACTATAGATTTTAATAGCTTGTGTCCCCTTTATCATTCAGTTTGAGGAATCTTTTGAATTCCATATTACTGACCCAATAAAAATGCAGTAGTAAGTTGTTTCATTTCCACGATTTTGTGTAGATATGAGTGTTTTCCTTGGAATGTATTTCTAGTTATTTCCACTGTGATCTGACAAAATACATGATATGATTTTTGTTATTTTGTATTTGTTGAGACTTGTTTTGTGGCCCAAATATGATGAGGGGAGAATATATATTAATTAGTTTTAGGATAGAATGTTCTTTAAATGTCTGCTAGTTCCATTCATTCTAGCATCTTGTGTAAGTCCAGTGTTTATTGAGTTTCTGCTTGAATTTCTGTTCAGATCTGTCACTGGGGTGTTCAGTAGGACCACACCTATGGTGCATATTGCAAGGGAACATGTCAAATCTATTTAGCATAGAGTATAAATGTCTTAACACAATAATTAAGTAAATGAGGTGAAAGGCTATATTAAGTAGTGTGATGCAAGCATTCCAAGTTGAATTTAAAATCAGCACATTATACCCCATAAATGCATTAATGTATACATGATCTATGTGTTTATGAATTAATTTTAAAAAAAAATAAATCACCAGCTTTTTGCTTTGCTTTGATCTAGTAGGATCTGCATTGTGAATATGGGAGCTCCTGTGTTATGTGCCTATATATTTAAAATCGTTACCTATGTTTGCTGAATTATACCCTATATTATATAGAATGGTCTTTTTTGTCTTTCTTTACCTTTCTTGAAATAAAGTGAATTTTATCTGATATGAAAGTTCCTACACCTGCTTCTTTCTTTTGGTTTCCAATCATGTAGAATGTTTTTTTCCATCCCTCCACCTTGAGTCTGTGAGATCTTGTGGGTAGATGTGTTTCTGGAGATAGCAGATATTTGGGTTTCAGTTTTATATCCTTTCAGTAAGCCAGTGTCTTTTGTCTGAGGCATTTAGACCATAATGTTGGAAATAGAACTGAGAAGTGGGCTGGGGTTCTGTTTGTCTGTTTGTTTTCCCTCTTATGCTATTGTTTTTTAAAAGCTGTGAGCTTTAGATTTAAGGTGACTTTACACTGTTGTGAATCTATTTTGCTGAGGATCAAATGATCCTCTCCCAGAAAGCAGCACGTGTGGGCTGCTTCTAGTCCACCATGTTGGCCCCCTTGCACAATCAAGAACTATTTTCTTACTTTGTTGATTTATTTTTTTCTCTGAATCTTATGGTTTTCATTTTATTAGCATTATGATTATAATGTGTCTTGGTATCATTTTCTTCATGTTTCTTAAACATGTGGTTTGTTCATATTTTTAGACTTGTGAGTTTATGTTTTTTATTAATTTTAAAAAATAATTCACCGTTTATTTCTTCAATTGTTTTTCTATCATGTTCTCTCCCACCACCTTTTCCTAGAGACTCCAGTTAAATCTTTGGCTTATTGAAGTTGATCCACAACTCACTGCTTACTGTCACTCTAGTTACTTTTTAAAATGATTTTTATGATTCAGTTTTTACAGTTTTTAATATTTGCATTTTTGTCATCACTAAAGTTCCACTTGAGTATTATTAAGTATTTTTTATACAACTTCTATGTATCTATTTTACTTATTCAACATTTCCTGTACGCATTTTTAAACATATGAAATATAGATATAATAACTCTCTAACTGTGTTGTCTATTAATTCTAAGATGTGTGTCAATTCAGGATTTTGTATTAGTTTTGTTCCTTATTATGAGTCATATTTTCCCATTTCTCTGCAAACTTTATAATTTCTGGGTTGGATATTGCACATTGAAAAGTGTATTTTCCTTGTACTGTGTATGTTCCTATGCACATCCCATGTTCAGCGATACAGTTAAATACTTGGAAATCGCTTGATTCTTTCAGTTCTTGCCTTTAAAAATGTGTTTGGCATGATCAGAGCAGTATTAATGTACTACCTACACATTCTTTTCCACTATTGAAATGAGACTCATCTGAGTACCTTACTCGATGCCCCATGAATTATGAGGCTTTACAATACGAGGCTGGTTAAACAGGCAATATTTATAACCTTGTGTGAGCACTGTTTCTAGCAGTTAGTTGAGTCATTCATTTCCTATTCTTGGATAATTTCCTTTGAAGAATGCTTGACAGAAATCCTGATGATCTGTAGAGTTTTTCTCTGTGCATCTCTCTCCTCTCTAGTACTCTGTCTTATTAATACTAGATGTACTGTCTTCCCAGACTCTCAAGTTTGTGTCTTCAGTGCAGGAAGTTCAATGGGTTTCTACCTGATTCTCCTTTATGCACTGCCCTGGAAACCCACACAACTATTACATGGAAAATGGCAAAGCTAACTTCATCTGTTTTCCTTCTTCTAGAGATTATGCTCATATTGCTTAATATTAAATGTCTTAAAAATCATGGTTTTATATATGTTGTTTGAGTTTTTATTTGTTTCTGATGGACTGGTAAATTTTGAGACTGTTATTCCATCATACAGAGAAGTGGAATTCCAATATTCCATTTTTCATTTGTTTCCCTATAATTTTTAAGAGTATATATTTTTATGGCTTTAAATGATTTAATTTATCACCTAACTGGGTCTCTTCATTTTCAGAACAGAATCTTATATTCAGCAAGAGGAAGTGAGCTGACCAAGAATTAACTCTAATAACCAATTATCCTGCTAGAAAATATATAATTATTTATGGTTGCAACTTTGTGATTCCTGCAATTTATTTCTATCAAGTTTGTATTGTTTTTCCCAATCCTCATAAAGAAGGACCACAGCCCCTCTTGAGATGTTTCTGCTAAGTTTTCCACTGTAGTCATTGTTACAAGATTTTAAAAAATTGCTTATAGGGATTACAACCTCCACCAAAACTGCTCTTAGTTAAGACCTAGTCATCACTACCTTCTGGTCAGAGCTACAGAAAAAAAGACATTGAAGATACTTTGTGCTTTCACACTAACCTAAAGTGGAAGAAGCAAGTGCTTTCATTCTTGGAGAGTTTCTTTCCAAATACTTATAAACTTAATTTGGGAAGCTTCCTGGGCCACTAGAGACCTGTCTGAAATTCTACTTCCTCTCAGAAACATGATTCATATCTACCATGTTGTAGAAGTTTTTTTTTTTTTTTTTTTTGGTAGAGACAGAGTCTCACTTTATGGCCCTCGGTAGAGTGCCGTGGCCTCACACAGCTCACAGCAACCTCCAACTCCCGGGCTCAAGTGATTCTCCCGCCTCGGCCTCCCGAATAGCTGGGACCACAGGCGCCCGCCACAACGCCCGGCTATTTTTTGGTTGCAGTTTGGCCGGGGCTGGGCTTGAACCCGTCACCCTCGGCATATGGGGCCGGCGCCCTACCGACTGAGTCACAGGCGCCGCCCTGTAGAAGTTTTTTTATTATCCAGTGTATGTAGATAATATGTGGGAAACCCTCTCTAGGAAATTAAATGTGCCTATATTAAAGAAAAGAGCTCTGCAGTTTTCCATTGCTCTTTTCCCTCATTCTGAGTTGAAAACTCAAATTTCCAGCCAGTTTAGTTCTCTTTCCTTTCCCAGAAGGGTATGGGTATCTTTAAACAGCTGCCCCCAGTTCCTGTTAACAATAGCATTCCATACAACACAAGCAAGTCCTCAGGACAGCATGCATAGCTCAGCAGCAGATGCAGAGATAAGAAGCTCTCTTCACTACTGAATTGGAAAGGATACCCAACTTGAACACATCGAGGGGCTAGGAAGAACAAACAGGAGCTTCTTAGCATAAGACCTGGCTTTTCAGCATTGGGGAAAGGTATATAATTCTAAGACATCCCCACAAGGAGAAAGAAGAGGACTGCAGCAATCATTCCTCTTCTGAGAGACTTCAGAATCTCTACAGAATCACCACTGAAGGTCTCTTTCTACTAAAGCTAATTAGTGAAGACTAGAGGAGATGACTGTTTCTTTAAATGGAAAGATAACAATTTAAAGTTTCAAGAAACATGGAGAATCAAACAAGTATGAATATGTGAATGGAACAAAATAAAGTTCAATTGCTGACCCTATAGAAAAAGAGATCTATGAATTGTCTCACAAAAATTCAAACTAATCCTCTGAAAGGAACTCAGTGAGTACATAAAGTATGCATATGTATCACTAAATAAAATATGGAAAAAATAAAAAGTTCAACAAAGATATAGAAACCATTAAAACAACGAAACATAATTTCTGGAGCTGAAGAATACAATGTCTAAACTAAGAAAATTCTATACGAAGCTTCAACAGAAAACCTGCTGAAGCAAAAGTATGAGTGACCCAATAAAATCATCACTGTATTTCTCAGCAGAAAATCTTTTAGGATAGAAAAGAGAAGAAAGATACATTCAAAGTTATGTGCTTGATAGGCACAGTGGCTCACGCCTGTAATCCTAGCATGCTGGGAATCTGAGGCGAGTGGATTGCTTAAGCTCAGGAGTTCAAGGTCAGTCTGAGCAAGAGTGAGACCCAGTCTCTACTAAAATTACAAAAACTAGATGGGTGTAGTGGCAGGTGCCTGTAATCTCAGCAACACAGGAGGCTGAGGCAAGACAATTGCTCCAACTCAAGAGTGTGAGGTTTGAGTGAAGTATAACGCCACAGTACTCTACCCAGGGTGATAGAGTGAGACTCACAAAAACAAAACAGTGTAACTTACTATATAAAATCACCAAGAATACTATACCCAGCAAAGCTATCTTTCAGAAAAGAAGTAGAAATAAAGACTTTTCCAGACAAACAAAAGCTGGAGGAGTTCATTGCCACTAGGCCTAGCTAACAAGAAATTCTAAAGTGAGTTCATCAAATTCAAATGAAAGGATGATAATTAGCTGCGTGAAAACATGTGAAAGTATAAAACTCACTGGTAAAGATAAGTGTATAGTCAAAATCAGTATAATCTAATACTGCTATTATGGTGCATAAACCATTTTTAACTCTACTATAAAATTTAAAAAGGCATATGTATTAAATATAACTATGACTATAATAATTTTTAAAATGATATACATTATAAAAAGGAATACATTTTGACATTAATAAGATTAAAATATGAGTGAAGGAGAAATAAAATGTGGAGTGAATAATTAAATAAGACCTAAATAAATAAGTAAACATGTAATGTTGATGAATTTAGAAAATCTCCGAAAATTTATATGTAGGTTTAACTCAACTCTTACTAAAATCTCCAAAAGATTTTTTGTAGAAAGAAACAAGATTTTCATAAAATGTGTATAGAAAGACAAATGAATTAGAATGTTGGAAACAACTTTGAAAAAGAATAAAGTGAGAGAAATCAGTGCATATGATTGTAAGTCTTACTCTATAGCTACAGTAATCACAATTGTGGGCTACTATTGGGGTAGGAGATAACACTTAAATTAATGGGAAAAAACAGAAAATCTAGTAATAGACTTGCACAAGTATTCTCAGTTAATTTTTGACAAAGCTGTAAAAGCAATGCAATAAAGAAAAGATGATCTTTGCAAAAAATAATTATGGAACAATTGCATATCCATAGGCAAAAACACACCTTGACCTAAGTGTCACACTTCATATTAAAATCATAGATCGAAATTTAAATTTTAAAATTATAAAATTTTTTGAAGAGAACTGCACAAAGTCTTATAATCTGGAAATAGGCAAAAAGTTCTAATACAAAAAGCACAATTGATAAAAGAAAAAAATTGATAAGATACTCTTAAGAGAATGAAAAGGTAAGCTATGGACTGGGAGGAAATATTTGCAAATCACATATCCAATGAAGTATTTATATCCAAAATAATTAAATATTTCTCAAAATTCAATACTAAGAAAATAACCCAGTTACATAAATAGGCAAAAGACTTAAATGGACATTTCCCCAAAGAAGATATACAGATGAAATATCATCACAGAGCTATGCAGCATCACTAAATGTTAGAGAAATGCCTCAGGTACTTGACTTTCTTGCAAAGCTTTTATTAGAGAATATCATATGAAAACATACATAATCAAATCACAGTAAAACCTTACATACGGTATCATACAAAATCAATATATTTACTTTTTCTCATGTTTTATCCATTCTTTCTGAAAAAAAGAGTCAATCTTGCTTTATTTTTTATTCTTATTACAAAGGGAGGGGAGAAAGTACTCTCAACCCTGGCTATACCATTCAGCAAAGTGGGCCATTTTTCCACAGCAGTTGAATTAAACTGCATTACCAGGCGACTGACATCCCCTTCTTTTGGAGTCTCTGTAATTTTCTGTGTTATCGTCACTTGCTTCTTACACTTTATCAGCAGCTTCAGGCATTTTTACACTGGTTTGTACTTCAGTTACAGCCTACTGCCTCATCGTTGCAATGAAACATTTGAAATCTACTCCTTCAAATTCTGCCATGTGAGTTGGACCACCTGATGGAGCCAAACCATTTTGCTCTTGGCTTGTGATAAATCCAACTTTCCTGAAACACTGTGTACCATTTCTGGTTGAACATTATTCCAATCAAAACTGATCCAGAGGACAGCATCCAGAGCCTTAACTGATACAGGGGATGAAGTTGCTTCTATAGGAGGACCATGGGGTTGTGTTTTAGTGATGACTCATTATAGGAGCTTGGCTCAGTAGTGCATTTTACAAGTTTTGACGATAGCTTGGTCAAGAGGTTGGATTTCTGAGGCAATGTTAGAGGCAGAAATTTCAGTGTCCCGTTTACAAGATGATTCACTTGTGGGTGGCCAGGACAGTTATCTACTATCAGTAGAATAGACCATTTTGTCTTCCTCAGTCAATACAGCTTCCTCACTCCTAAAATAGGGCACCAGAATCTATGTGAATTTGATCTCCAAGTAACAGGAGGTCTTCGGGCTTCAGGTTCTTGAATTCACATTGCTTTGCCAATTTACTGATCACCAAGGGCTTTGGTGTCCCTCTGGTTAAGCTAGTGAAAAGCAGAACTGTGAAACATTCTTCAGAAGTATTTTCACTCTCACATTTGTCACCCTTCACTATGAGGTCCCTTTCAGGGACCACCTTGAGAAAGAGTATGCACTCATCAGGTTAAAGATGTCATCTTTGAAGGTTCTTAAGAAGCCCAGGAACTTTTTGATAAATTCTTCCACAGCTTCTACTGAATTTTCATTAGCTTTACCACATAAGACTTTCTGGGAGATGTCATTTGGCAGTTTAAATTACTCGTGTGAACCACTTCATGCTTGGAAATCTTCCACCCTGAATTCCTGTTTGAATTTTTTAGCAACTTCTTAGATAATTGACCTGGAGATTTGGGCATTAACTGCTCTCATTTGTTTGAACCAGTTTAATGTGGCTTCACTGACTTCATCGAGAGAAGTTTTCCTTCTTTTCTCTTTTCTCTACCATATCTCTCCAAGTAGTCATGTTTACATTTTTGGATGTTGCTAACTGCAGTCCTGCTAACACCAAAATGATCCACTATCTTTCTTTGGATGCTGCTTTCCAAAAAATGTAGACAATAAACTTTTCCCTTCAATTTCAGTCCTTTAGTTCTTTTCTTATGATGTCTGTAAAACTTTCAGTAAATGCAAGATGTAACAACAATTCAGACCAGTCCTTTACAATGAAAATATCTTCCTGAGGGGAGAGCAAGATGGCGGCCAAGTAACAGCTTCCTTGCATCTGGGCACTGTGAGTCTAGGGAGATAGGACTCCAGGCATCTCTGGCTGGTGGGATCTGCCTATCATCACCCCTGAGAGGATACAGGGAGTCAGCGAGAGACTTCTGGACCCCAAGAGGAGGACCAAAACAGTGGAAAAACGGCAAGTGGTCGCGTGTGTTCAAACCGTCTACACCTGCCCGCAACTGTAAGTTCAGTAGCAGCGAGACTGCAAACCAGAAAGGCCATACCTGTGAACTGTTTTGATGTCTTTGGACTTGGCACTCAGCTGAACTGCCTTGGGGAGAGCCTGAACGGGAGTGCAGAGAACTTTGGCCTTTGTCTAGGGCCCCAGTCTGAGCCACTGAGCCAGACGGAGCTAATAGTGTTTGGCTCTGGGTCACAGGCAGCCATTGTGAGTGATCTGCCCCGGCAAGCTCCGCCCTCAGGGTCGCAGAGCTAGAATTGGGTGGGAGCTGGTAACCCAGCGACCAAGTAGCCTAAGGGCGGGGTCTGAGCCGCCTTGCAGCCCTAACCCTCCGGGGCAGAGGGAGACCAGTTTTGGCACACAGGGTAAGTGGATAGCCACTTCAGCAGTGATTCCAGCGACAAGCACTTCCCTGGGAAAGCTTCTGCTCAGCAAGTGAACAAGTTCAAAGTGCCTTTTAAGTGGGCCGAAGAGAGATTTAGGGTGTCTACCTGCTGGGGTTTGAGAAACTAGCAGCCTCCAGTCGTATCAGAACTGTGATTAACATCTCATACCCCAGAAGACCACGTGTTGCCCAGACAATATTCAATAACATATACATACTGCTTTGTTTTTGGTTCTGTTTGTTTTTTTTTTTTGGTTTGGTTGGTTTTTTTTGTTTATTTTGATGTTGTTGATCGTTGTTTTGTTTTTTAAGTTCAACCTTTTCCATACAGATCCTTTTTCTTTCTCAATTTTTCTAGTTTAATTATAATTTCCCATTGCTGCCTATTTCAATAATTAGAACTTCATTTTTGTTAGTGTTTCTACCGCTATTATTTGGTTTTCCACCCAATTTTATCCCGCAAAGTTTTCTGTTTGCTTGTTTTGGTTTGATTTATAGCATTTTTGTCTTTCCTCTCTACTTGGTGGAGGTGGGGTACTGTGTCTGATCAGGTTAGCAAAGAGCTGCTGACCTCAAGGGAACCACCCAACTGGGCACCCCCAGAAGGTGGTTTTTTTTTAAGGTTGTATCAAAGTACCTTACTGTGCACCTATATTGCTCTGTCTCCTTCTTTCTGTGCCTCTCTTCTTTTTGTCAATATTCCTTTTACACACCCCCTCTCCTTTCTCTATTTTTTTTTCTTTTCACTTGGTCCTCCTTCTTTCATCCCTTTCTTGCTCTTCAACCTTCTCACCTGTCTGGGCCTGTACCAAAAGGACTCATCGAACCCTTAGTCCACAGGCACAAGAACTTAAAGAGCAAGAGGAAGTGAAAGGAAAATTAGGGCAAGGAAACAGATAAAAGAAATCACTCATGAGGAAGAATCAGCAGAAAACTCCAGGCAACATGAAAAACCAGTCCAGAACAACCCCGCCAAGGGACCATGAGGTAGCTACTGCAGAGGATTCCACCTATACAGAAATGTTAGGAATGACAGAAAGGGAATTTAGAATACACATGATGAAAACAATGAAAGAAATGATGGAAATAATGAAGGAAACTGCTAAAAAAGTGCAAAATAACCAAAAGGAAATCCAAAAACAGAATCAAATAAGAGATGAACGATATGAAGAATATAAAAAGGATATAGCAGAGCTGAAGGAACTGAAACAGTCAATTAGAGAACTTAAAGATGCAATGGAAAGTATCAGCAACAAGTTAGACCATGCAGAAGAAAGAATTTCAGAGGTAGAAGACAAAGTTCCTGAGATAACTCAGATAGTAAAAGAGGCAGAAAAGAAGAGAGAGAAAGCAGAACTTCACTGTCAGAATTATGGGACTTTATGAAGCGTTCCAACATACGAGTTAAAGGAATTCCAGAAGGGGAAGAAGAATGCCCCAGAGGAATGGAAGCCATACTAGAGAATATTATAAAAGAAAATTTCCCAAATATCACCAAAGATTCTGACACACTGCTTTCAGAGGGCTATCGGACCCCAGGTCGCCTCAACTCTAACCAAGCTTCTCCAAGACACATTGTGATGAACTTGTCCAAAGTCAAGACAAAAGAAAAGATTCTGCAAGCTGCCAGGAGTAAGCGCCAGTTGACCTATAGAGGCAAATCCATCAGAGTGACCGCAGACTTCTCTAATGAAACTTTCCAAGCAAGAAGACAATGGTCATCTAACTTTAATCTACTTAAACAGAACCAGTTCCAGCCCAGAATTCTGTACCCTGCTAAGCTAAGCTTCAAAATTGATGGAGAAATCAAATCATTTACGGATATACAAACATTGAGGAAATTCGCCACAACAACACCAGCTCTACAGGAAATACTTCAATCTGTTCTGCACACTGACCACCACAATGGATCAGCAGCAAAGTAAGATCTCAGAAATTAAAGGACAGAACCTAACCTCCACACTGATGCAAAAGATAAAACTAAGCAATGGACTCTCACCAAATAAGACGAATAGAATACTACCACACTTATCAATTATCTCAATAAATGTTAATGGCTTGAATTCCCCACTGAAGAGACATAGATTTGTTGACTGGATTAAAAAACACAAGCCATCCATTTGCTGTCTGCAAGAAACACACCTGGCTTCAAAAGACAAATTAAAGATCCGAGTCAAGGGTTGGAAGACAATTTTTCAGGCAAATGGCATTCAGAAGAAAAGAGGAGTTGCAATCTTATTTTCAGATACATGTGGATTTAAAGCAACTAAAGTCAAAAAAGACAAAGATGGTCACTTTAGATTGGTCATGGGAAAAATACAACAAGAAGACGTTTAAATTCTAAATATTTATGCACCCAATTTAAATGCTCCCAGATTCTTGAAAAAGACCTTACTCAGTCTGAGCGATATGATATCTGATAATACCATAATAATAGGGGACTTTAACACTCCTCTTACAGAGCTGGACAGATCCTCTAAACAGAAATTAAACAAAGATATAAGAGATTTAAATGAGACCCTAGAACAACTGTGCTTGATAGACGCATATAGAACACTCCACCAAAAAGATAAAGAATATACATTCTTCTCATCACCCCATGGAACATTCTCCAAAATTGATCATATCCTGGGACACAAAATAAATATCAACAGAATCAAAAGAATTGAAATTTTACCTTGTATCTTCTCAGACCATAAGGCACTAAAGGTGGAACTCAACTCTAACAAAAATGCTCGACCCCACCCAAAGGCATGGAAATTAAACAATCTCCTGTTGAATAACAGATGGGTGCAGGAAGAAATAAAACAGGAAATCATTAACTTCCTTGAGTATAACAACAATGAAGACACAAGCTACCAAAACCTGTGGGATACTGCAAAAGCAGTTTTGAGAGGAAAATTCATCGCTTTAGATGACTATATTTGAAAAACAGAAAGAGAGCACATCAACAATCTCCCAAGCCATCTTATAGAATTGGAAAAAGAAGAACAATCTAAGCCTAAACTCAGTAGAAGAAAAGAAATATCCAAAATCAAATCAGAGATCAATGAAATTGAAAACAAAAGAATCATTCAGAAAATTAATGAAACAAGGAGTTGGTTTTTTGAAAAAATAAATAAAATAGATAAACCATTGGCCAGACTAACGAGGAATAGAAAAGTAAAATCTCTAGTAATCTCAATCAGAAATGATAAAGGGGAAATAACAACTGATCCCACAGAAATACAAGAGATCATCTCTGAATACTACCAGAAACTCTATGCCCAGAAGTTTGACAATGTGAAGGAAATGGATCAATATTTGGAATCACATCCTGTCCCTAGACTCAGCCAGGAAGAAATAGAACACCTGAACAGACCAATTTCAAATACTGAGATCAAAGAAACAATAAAATATCTTCCAACCAAAAAATCTTCCAACTCCAGAATTCTATCAAACCTTCAAGGAAGAGCTTATTCCTGTACTGCAGAAATTATTCCAAAAAATTGAGGAAGAAGGACTCTTCCCCAACACATTCTATGAAGCAAACATCACCCTGATACCAAAACCAGGAAAAGACCCAAACAAAAAGGAGAATTTCAGACCAATCTCACTCATGAATATAGATGCAAAAATTCTCAACAAAATCCTAGCCAATAGATTACAGCTTATCATCAAAAAAGTCATTCATCATGATCAAGTAGGCTTCATCCCAGGGATGCAAGGCTGGTTTAACATACGCAAGTCCATAAACGTTATCCACCATATTAACAGAAGCAAAAATAAAGATCACATGATCCTCTCAATAAATGCAGAAAAAGCATTTGATAAAATCCAGCATCCTTTTCTAATTAGAACACTGAAGAGTATAGGCATAGGTGGCACATTTCTAAAACTGATTGAAGCTATCTATGACAAATCCACAGCCAATATTTTACTGAATGGAGTAAAACTGAAAGCTTTTCCTCTTAGAACTGGAACCAGACAGGGTTGTCCTCTGTCACCTTTACTATTCAACGTAATGCTGGAAGTTCTAGCCAATACAATTAGGCAAGACAAGGAAATAAAGGGAATCCAAATGGGAGCAGAGGAGGTCAAACTCTCCCTCTTTGCTGACGACATGATCTTATACTTAGAGAACCCCAAAAACTCAACCACAAGACTCCTAGAAGTCATCAAAAAATACAGTAATGTTTCAGGATATAAAATCAATGTCCACAAGTCAGTAGCCTTTGTATACACCAATAACAATCAAGATGAGAAGCTAATTAAGGACACAACTCCCTTCACCATAGTTTCAAAGAAAATGAAATACCTAGGAATATACCTAACGAAGGAGGTGAAGGACCTCTATAAAGAAAACTATGAAATCCTCAGAAAGGAAATAGCAGAGGATATTAACAAATGGAAGAACATCCATGCTCATGGATGGGAAGAATCAACATTGTTAAAATGTCTATACTTCCCAAAGCAATCTACCTATTCAATGCCATTCCTATCAAAATACCAACATCGTACTTTCAAGATTTGGAAAAAATGATTCTGCATTTTGTATGGAACCGGAGAAAGCTCTGTATCGCTAAGGCAGTTCTTAGTAATAAAAATAAAGCTGGGGGCATCAGCATACCAGATTTTAGTCTGTACTACAAAGCCATAGTGGTCAAGACAGCGTGGTACTGGCACAAAAACAGAGACATAGACACTTGGAATTGAATTGAAAACCAAGAAATGAAACTCACATCTTACAACCACCTAATCTTCGATAAACCAAACAAGAACATACCTTGGGGGAAAGACTCCCTATTCAATAAATAGTGTTGGGAGAACTGGATGTCTACATGTTAAAGACTGAAACTGGACCCACACCTTTCCCCACTCACAAAAATTGATTCAAGATGGATAGGACTTAAATTTAAGGCATGAAACGATAAAAATCCTCAACGAAAGCATAGAAAAACACTGGAAGATATTGGTCTGGGGAAAGACTTCATGAAGAAGACTGCCATGGCAATTGCAATAACAACAAAAATAAACAAATAGGACTTCATTAAACTGAAAAGCTTCTGTACAGCTAAGGAGACAATAACCAAAGCAAAGAGACAACCTACACAATGGGAAAGGATATTTGCATATTTTCAATCAAACAAAAGCTTGATAACTAGGATCTATAGAGAACTCAAATTAATCCACATGAAAAAAGCCAACAATCCCATATATCAATGGGCAAGAGACATGAATAGAACCTTCTCTAAAGATGACAGACAAATGGCTAACAAACACATGAAAAAAATGTTCATCATCTCTATATATTAGAGAAATGCAAATCAAAACAGCCCTGAGATATCATCTAACTCCAGTGAGAATGGCCCACATCACAAAATCTCAAAACTGCAGATGCTGGCGTGGATGTGGAGAGAAGGGAACACTTTTACACTGCTGGTGGGACTGCAAACTAGTACAACCTTTCTGGAATGAAGTATGGAGAAACCTCAAAGCACTCAAGCTAGACCTCCCATTTGATCCTGCAATCCCATTACTGGGCATCTACCCAGAAGGAAAAAAATCCTTTTATCATAAGGACACTTGTACTAGACTGTTTATTGCAGCTCAATTTACAATCAACAAAATGTGGAAACAGCCTAAATGCCCACCAACCCAGGAATGGATTAACAAGCTGTGGTATATGTATACCATGGAATACTATTCAGCTATTAAAAAAAATGGAGACTTTTCATCCTTTGTATTAACCTGGATGGAAGTGGAAGACATTATTCTTAGTAAAGTATCACAAGAATGAATCCTATGTACTCAATTTTGATATGAGGACAATTAATAACAATTAACCTTATGGGGGGAAGCAGAAAGAGGGTTAGAGGGAGGGGGGTGGGGCTTTGGTGTGTCGGGCGTTTATGGGGGCAAGACATGATTGCAAGGGGGACTTTACCTAACAATTGCAATCAGAGTAACCTGGCTTATTGTACCCTCAATGAATGCCCAACAAAAAAAAAAATAAAGAAAGAAAAAGAAAATATCTTCCTTAGCACATGATAAACAATAGGCCCTTAGGCCTAATCCAATATATGGTAATAATAAAATACTAAAAAAAAGAAATTATGCTAAATAATAATAATAATACAACTAAGGGCCAAAGTCCACAACTGCTACCCCTTGGTATAGAGTGGACTCAACTTGTCAAGTTATAGAGGGTAAATTAATATTGTGTGTCGCAGTCCAAGTGGTCAAAATACAGTCCAAGTGGTCAATATTTAGCAGTGAGTCCTCCATTGAGTAAATGCAGTCCATATCTGATCTATAAAAATTAGGTAAACTTAAAAAGGGAGGCATATACCTACATTGTATCCTTATTCTAAATAAGGATAGAATGGTTGGATCACAGGCTAGTTATATGATATATTGCCAAATTGTTTTCCAAAGTGGTTGTACCATTTTAGATTCTCAGTAACAGTGTTGAGAATTCCAGTTCCTTCCTATCAACAGCACTTGGTATGGCTAGATGTTTTCCTTTTAGTCACCATAACCAGGTATGTAGTGGCATCTTATTGTCAGTGGTGATAAGGGGCAACTTTATCTCTCACACATTGTTGAACGTAAAATTATATAGCCACTCTGAGAAAGACATTGGCAGGTTTTTTAGTGTATTTTGAACATGTACTTACCATAAGGCCAAGCAATCCTATTCCTGGGTATTTTCCATAAGGATATGAAAGCTTATTTTCCTATTAAATGTGCTTCAAAGCATTCCAAATAACCAGTAACTGGAAACAATTCAATGCTCCTCAACAGATAATAGATAAACAAAGTGTGCTGCATCTATAAAATATAATACTACTCAGAAATAAAAGGGAGATAACTACTGATAGACAACAACTTGGAGGCATCTTAAAGGCATTATAATGACTGAGAGAAGTCAATCTCAAAATGTCCCATGCAATGTAATTCAATGTATATGACACTTTTGAAAAAAACTATAATGATGAACAGAATGAAAATTGAAATGGGGCAGTATATGACTTCAAAGGGAGTCATGAGATAGAGTTTTGGGGATAATGGAAATGATCCCTGTCTTCATTATGGTGGTAGTTACATGAAATTCTACGGTTAGTAACAATCATAGAACTGTACACCAAAAAGTCAGTGTTATTTTATGTTACCTTTTAAAAATACAATAATCTAATTTAAAATAGAAAATAAACTTCAATATTAAGAAAACAACTTAACAAAAATGGGCAAAAGATTTGAACAGCTATATGTTTGGCAAATAGGCTTATTAAAAAGATGCTCAACATCATTATTCATTAAGGATATGTAAATAAAAATCATACACACAGCAAGATAGATAACTTTCTGAATAATTATGCTGAATGAAAGGGTCCTTGTAAAAATGTATTCTATATGATTATCATTTCTATAAAATTCTAGAAAATGCAAAACATGCTATAGAGACAGAAAGCAGAGAAGCGGTTTGCCTAAGGAAAGAGGATGAGATGGGAGTGGAAAGGAATGAAGCAGAAAGGCAAGGATGAGGTGAGAGGAATTTAAAAGGATCACAAGAAAACATCTGGATGTAATGGATATGTTTATTTCTTGGTTTGGCAATGTCTTTATGAATGTATACACTTTAAAAGTATACAACTTAGTATTTGTATTAACTCTAACTAAGGAAACATGTTTAGAAATAAAAATAATAATAAAATAAATTTGCAAAAATGGAGTGTAATAAATAGAATATTGAAGAAGGCATTGTCATTATTTTTACCTGTAAAAAAAATGTGAAAAGTAAGGGTAAACACTTGCCCCTCACAATCACAAACGATGTCTTCTTAGCTTCCATTCCTCGCTCACACTCTTAATTTTTCCATTGTTAATGTGACACAGAGATAGCCAACCAGGTAGAGAAGGAAAGGGTATCAAATTTGTCAGGATTTGCCTTCCTCCCCTGATCTCCTTGGCTATACCAAGCCCCAGGGTGTGGGGGAAAGCCTAATTCATTGCTTTTCTCCGTATCTCCTTAACAGAAGTGGACTCGGTTGATTTGGGGATCATGGTTGGTGCACATAATCCTTCAGGACCATTGTTAGGACTGTCAGCAACATGGAAAAGCTGTTTATGAAGCTCCTGCAAAGCAGTTTCATCCAAGTGAGAGTTACATCTCTGTTTTCCTAAGAAAAATCCTGTAGACCCAGTCGAGTCAGTGTCATCTGAATATTCCACATGCATTTTCACTTCTTTGCTCATGTCTATTTAAGCGATTTCTGAAAGCTGTAATTACATAAACAGAGAGCCTCCCACACTCTGACAAGTGGAAAAATACATATTAACTCCAGACAAAATGTGGGTGGCAGTATATTTTTTTTTCTTTAAGTGAGCTTCATACCATCAGAAACTATGAAACACTACTGCAAACAGCAATAACTCACTAAACATCTTTCATATTAGAAACTGTCAAGAGGTTTCCTAGGATGTTATTTCACTTCATTATTTCTCCTGGGTAATGTGAGAGGTGAAACGGCAAAGCTCTTAAATCTAGTTCTTCCTCCTCTGTCAGATGGTATCTATCCATCCCTTTCCCAAATACTCCATAGGACTTGGCTGATTAGAGCAAGAGTTTCCGTGTTTCAGCTGTGAGATACACTGACATGGGTTCCTTCTGACATTGTGATCTCTTATCATTTGAATTACATGTGTTGGGGATGAGATCAGTAATGCAAAAGAAATATGAGACATAGTTTTCCCTTGGTTTACAAACAAGGCACATCTAATGGATTATTTCATGTCAATATCCGTGTGGAAAATAAGACCACAAACCAAAATCACATGTAGGAATTAGCATTGTTTTAACTACTCATTTTGGAATGTTGGCTTTTAAATATTTCACTCATACAATCATTCAATAACATTAATATTAATATTGGTTGAGTATCTGCCATGTAGAAACTGGCATAAAGAAATTAATATCTAAGAAAAATTAGAAGTAATGCGTAGAACAGGAATCAGAACCCAGTGAACTTAGCTTCGGAACCCTACTTTCAACTATTATGCCATGCTGTATCTCAAAATTGTGACTGATATTTATTAAAAGCATACTGTTGGCCAAGATGTTATTCCAAGCCTCTGTGTTATTATCTCAGGTGAGCCTCAGACAACAGACCTCCTATCTATGCATTCTTATTTTGCCAGTTTTTCAGATGATGAGAACGAAATACAGGATGATTATGTAACTTGCCCAGGGTTCACAGTAAGTGACAGAATATGGATCTGAACAATGACAATCTGCCTTCACAGACTGTCCTCCTCACCATTCAAGGAAAATGCAATAAGCGGATACTCTAGTAAAATTGCCATGTCCAGCACTGGGGTTCCACAGGTAAAGCCTGCTGGAAAGCAGCCCAGAGCCTGGTTCAGGAGTCAGGCAAGCAAGCATGCTCTGCTCCTTCCTTTCCCTTCCTTTCCTCCTCTTATGCTTTTTTCTGTCCAGATGTCATTCTGTGAAGATAAAAATAGTGGGATGCATAATAATTATCGTATTTTGCCATGCATCATGTGCTTCTCATGCACACCCACGCTTTTGGCCCAAACTTCCAGGAAAACGCCCCACGAGAAAGTGGCCAGCCCTTGGCCCGGGCAGACACATCTAGAGAGGCTAACGCTCCCCTGGTAAACATGCAGACAGCACCACCCTCTCACACCTACCCATTCTGTGAAGCTTGACGCTTCCTCCCTCCTGGGCGCCCTTCCCTTCCCACTATGTCATAGCTGCAGCCAGATGGCCCTGCATGTGGCTGGCAAGGCAGAAGCTTCTGAGGTTGCTCAGTCCACAGTCGGCCAGCCAGGTTCCTGGGAACTGTGCAGGGCTCTTAGTCTCCTCCATGTGTCTGGGCCTTGGGCCACAGCCTTCACCCCACATGGCCATGACCTGCCACCTCCCCTGATCAAGACACTCAGTGGAAACTACTCTGGCCAGCTCCCCTGGATCCCAGATCCTCCCAGACTGGAACTCCATACACCTGACAAGCCCAAGTAGGAGGACCTGGAGGCCTGGGAAGGCCCAATGGGATCCCTGCTCCCAAGCCATACTACATATATATAATGTTCATTCTTATTTTTCCCTCAAAAATTTGGGCAAAAAAGTACGCATTATACAAGGCAAAATATGGTAAGACACTTTTCACTTCAAATGTTGAAACAAGAAAGGAAAGAAATTGGGAGAGTATAAAATGTTGATTTCCATCTTTGGAGAACTTGGGTTCAAACCTGTCAAGGCATGCTAGAGATTTATAGTTTGCTACTTCACCCAGTCTGCATCCACATGTTGAAGACTTCCATGGAGCACTGAGTGACACGAACCCCCACCCTACAGGGTATGGCTTAGCTAGAAGAAAGGGGCACAGTCTCTCAGGCAGGGGAAATGTCTATAGAACCTAAAGACACCTGAACAAGAAAGATCGATTCTGCTGGAGTGGATCACTCTTAGGAGGAGGAAAGTGGCACATCTTGGCAGGACTGTAGAGTAGCAAGAAATAAATCTTTCTTGGAAATGGAAACTTTGGATGTTTTTGTTATAATGTCTAACATTATTTATCCCAATTAAAACAGAAATTCTTAAAGATAAATAAAATAAAATAAATCAGAAACTCTTACCAGGAATAAGGTTTTGCTATAATGACAAATATCAAATGTGTGGCATTGGCTTCCAGGTCAAAAAATAGACACAGTAGGCTTAGCAGTTGAAACTTGCATCATACTACAAAATATATTTAGTAAAACTGTGACAGTTGAGAGGCAGAATATGTGCCTTTGAGATCATAGCTTTTGGAGAAGTCACTGGGAAATCTCAGAAAGTTATAGGCTACTATGTATTGTTTTGAGCAAGACATTTTCAGAAAGAGATGAGTTCAGGCAAAGCCCAGCTTATTTGGGGGTAGAAATGAAAGAAAATAGTGAAGAGACTTACCTCGTTGAAAGTTACATTTATTTCTGGACCCCTCAATAGTAAAGCAAGAATATTTGGAAAAGCTTTGGGCATTAAAAGCCCGGTAAGACTTTTTTGTTGAACAAAGTGTCTCAGCCTTGCAACAAAGGATAACCGTACAACGCCCATCCCCAAGTCATTATGTTGAGAGAGAGAGAGATAAAGAGAGAATATATAGGATGAAGAATCAAAGAAACAAAGCAATAAACCTTTTTTAAAAGGTGTTTTGAGGCCCTACACGTTGGCTCACGCCTGTCCTAGCACTCTGGGAGGCCAAGGTGGGTGAATTGCTTGAGCTCAGGAGTTCGAGACCAGCCTAAGCCAGAGCAAGACCCTATCTCTAAACATAACTGGGCATTGTGGTGGGCACCTGTAGTCCCAGCTACTCGGAAGGCTGAGCCAAGAGAATCACTTGAACCCAAGAGTTTGAGGTTGCTACAAGCTATGATGCCATAGCACTCTACTGAAGGTGACAAAGTGACACTTGGTCACAAAAAAATAAAAAATAAATAAATAAATAAATAAGGAGTTTTGAGTGTGGTTGCATGTAGAACTGAGTGAACCAAAACACATAAAAAATGTTAGCAAATATTTGTGGAAATTGTATTGCCAAAGAAGAAGAAGAGGAGGAGGAAAGGAAGGAAGAAGAGGAAGAAGAGTTAAACTTTAAAGGAGCCCACTCTTTAAAGAAAAATCAGGCAGCAGGTAGACAGACTAACACCCTAAGGGTGTTTGATGTCTGACACCATTTCCATGTGTGATCAAGGAGAATATGAGAGCAGCTCCCAAAGATGGAGGGCACCAGGGACCAAGGAGCAGAATAAACAAGGAGGCAGAATCCTCCACAGACTATAATCAGAGACTATGGAGGGATCTCCCCACAGTGCCTGCCCAGCTGGACTTTATTATTAAAATACTAAAGATAGCTTTCCTAGTTGAAAACCTGAATCCATATCCATCACCCCCACATTCAGGCCTAGTGCCTGAGATCACATGTCTGCCTTTCATTTATTCAGTACATTTCCACCTTGATATTGCTTACCTCCATGTTTGATATAAAGGTGATGGAGATACTACAACTGTTTATGAGGAGCTGGGAGTTCAGTGAACATGCAGTCACGTTAACGATTACACCAGCGGTGCATCTTACAAGGGTATATGTGAAACTTGGTAAACGGTCTGTGAAGCTAGTGAATGATGCCCCATGATCACATCAATGTACACAGCTATGATTTAATAAATAAATAAATAAAATAAAAATGATTATAGCAGAACTTGGTGAGTGCTAGCATAGTATTCATGCTGATAATCTCTACAAGCTGAGTAACTCGATGCTGTTATACATTCCTATGTCATACTCTCCTTCCCAATCTTTCCATAGCCCCAATCTTTCCAAATCCGGACTTTGCTATTTAGTAACCAGTTAATTAATCTTGTTGAGATTTTATTGCCTGATCCATAAAATGTGAATAATAATTATATGTAGCTACATTTATCATGAGGTTCAAATGCTTAGAAACACTAAGAGTATTTAAAACAATTTCCAGCACACAGTTTGCACTCCGTGGACTTCAGGTGTTGCAGTCACTTACAGTAGCCTGGCACAGAAGGAAGTCTGAAATCGGACTCAAATTTAACCTTGCTTTTATCTCACAAGAAACACCTGTTCATGGCAAACAGCAGTTTTCTTACTGTTTTGTGGAAACATCTTGCATATTCCTTCCATTGAACTTGAGATTTGATAACATCTGCCCCAACATCTCTTCTTTCAATTTATTCAAATCATTCATTCTACATGAACCAATTTGATCTCATTCACCACATTCTTTTCTTGCCATAGCTGGTGGCATTTCTCTCTCCAATCTGAATGGATATGAAGATATTTATTTGGAGATGATCATGTATTGTGAGATATAAAATGAAGGGGCTGTAGCTCAGACAGAAAAAGAAGAAAATGTTCTCATCTCCCACCCCTACCCCAGGGCCCCTAGCATACTTTCCCAGGGTAGAAAGGGAGCCATAGTGTTTGAGGATTGACTGCTCATGATATAATTAAAGATAGTCTTATAAAGCTTAGGTTTGGAAGTCATAAGGCAAAGAGAAAATTCTTCCTGAAGTTACATGGGAGGGGGGGAGAATAGCCTCTATGATTACTGTCCCCCCAAATGATATTACATGAAACAAGCTAAATATTCTAATATTATCCTAATCTTCTAAAGTTGGCTAATATTTCATGTTATGTAAATGGAGAGGGTTCTCGTTTTTGTGCATCAAACCAAAATTGATAAGTACTAATCTAAATAAACTAAAATTATCAAAACCATAAAAATATATATTAAAATTTTCAGAGTATAATAAGCCATCTTTAAAGAAGGCAAAAGAAGTCCAGTGAGTATGAATAGTAAATAAGAATACAGGCTATAGAATCAGCCCACATCATTGCATTGCTCTTTATAAAATAGGTAGCCATGGGCAAGTTACATAACCTTTCTAAGCCTTTGTTTCCTCATCAGTAAAATGGAGATAACACTACTTCACCTGGTTTTCCAAAGGATTAAATGAAATGAAGTCCAAAGCAAAGCACTCAGCTCATAGTAAAAACTCAATGTTTACTCTTCCATATTTCCATCTCAGAATTATGATTGTGCAGGGCTAAGAGGTTTTTCTTTTACATAATGAATTCTAGGGAGTAATACCTCAGCCTGACTTCTAACATGCATTCTGGGAAATTATGTGGGTGATATTCATTTAGCTCAATGGTTTTCAAATGTTTTCTTTAGCCGCAGCAGAACCTTTTGTTTTCCAATTAAAATTTTAAAAAGACCCCACTATAAAAGGCAGCTTCTTTGGAAAAGACACCGGATTAACAGATCTTGTTCTACCCACCTTGTATTACCTGAACTTGGGAAAGTTGTTTACCACTCTTTTCTCTTCTGCAAATTTTAGATAATAAAAAAAACCTTCCCTGCTTAGTTTTCAAGGTTGTGACACTCGGAGGAGCACATGTGTATGAATGCAATTTGAAATAGTAATGTGATATACAAATATACACTAGTTTTCTTATCACAACACAAGCTTCTGCATCTTGGCTCACCTATTTGATTTTTTCCCAACAGATTTACCTAACTAATTACAGGCAGTTCCTTGCTAACAAACAGGTTGTACTTCAAAATTTAATTTGCTAATCAGTTGTTAGGAACTCAGCACACATTTTCCCTTAGAAATGATGTTATAAATGGAATAGTTCATTTCAGAAGCAATCATCATATGACTCTTTAGTCCAAGATGTAACTTAAATGGTATACATTTGGTATAAAAATAGTTGGAAATATTATTGTAATATAAATGATTCCAAATGTAAGATAATAAGAATAAATAAGGTTAATTTATCTTTAATGCTGGCATTTAATGACTAGCAAATCTACTTGGAAAAGAATTGACATTAAAATGAGTGGAAATCCTAAACAATTTTAGAAATTGTGATGACTTTGTTGTCATTGTAAATGATATATTTCACAATCTAGATTTTTCCACCTTTTTTGTAACATTTATACTTAGCAAGTACGATTTGAGTAAGTTAGAGGGGGCAGGGAGGAGTATGACAAGGAGAACACAGGGAGGGAATGAAAGATCAAGGAAAGAACAGAGAGATAGGAGAAAAACCAAGATGGAAAGACCAAGAAGGACAAGTATGATGAGAAAAAAAGTTGAGAAAAAAAGAGGTCGTCTGAATGATATATCTTCAATGAGAGAAAAAAAAATTTTTTTTGAAAGGAAAGAAAAAAAGGCAGAAGGGAAAGAATATATATTTTCACTAAGTTAAAGATTGAGAAAAAAAGTGGAAGTGAAATATGGTTAAGTCTTACCAAAAAAACAAAACAAACAATAACAACAACAAAAAACTGCAGTCCTTGTTCTCACAGTAAGCAACTGAGTGAGGGTAAGTGGAATTTCCTAGGGTCGATGAAGAGAGGAATCAGAAACAGGTGCAGTCTGGCCTTTAGATATTTGTTACTAAGTGCTAGGAGTCTGCAAATCAATCATTTCATGATATTAAAATTATTTGCGATAGGGAATTAGTGTGTGATAAATAGGATAAATTAACAAAAGATGAAAATATTTAACTGGATAGTCTGCTTCATGGGTAGATAGGCAATCATTCGACAGATGTTTTCAACTTACAATACTATTGAAATTGTTCTCCATTTAGGCATTAAATATCTAGTATAACACTTGATTCTTGTAAAGGCCTCTTTGGTGGTAAATAAAAAGGAAACACTCTCTTTCTCCTTGCCTTGAAAGGTAGCCAATGAACTTACTCATTGTCACATGCAGTTAGCCATTATTCAGTAGTGATGTTTCCTGATAGTTTTGCTTCCCTATGCTCTTCATCTCTTGATTCTCCTGATCATTCCTTCCTAAGTCTTCTTACACCTCTTCAAGCATCTCAGTCACCACCCTCCTCATCTCCCCTCCTCTCATTAAATGTTTCTGTTTCTCCGAGTTCTGAATTTGGTTTCTTTCATGTTTTATAAATATTCTGTCAACAATCTAATATCCCTGTGGTTCAAAGCCCTGTCTACAACCTACATTCTATACATTAAGACACAAATCTCTATTTTCTACCCAGACTTCGTCCTCAGCATTCAACTGAAATTTAAAGCCAGAGTTTTAAATATAATTCACCTTTCTCTTCATTTGCAATGATCATTTCAAAAATTGAAGTGCATTTTAAACAAGAGAAGCAATTTTATTCTTCATCTTTTTGACAATTGTCTCAGAAATTAATACAAAATAATTTATCTTACACTGTATAATTTATATTATTTCCTCATCCCTGGAATTAAAGGTTGACATGATAAAGAATTCATAATACATTTTTTTAACCCTTCTGTCAAAGGATGCTTCTAATAGAATTTAAAAAGTTAAAAATTTTCAAAGATTCCAAATAAATTTTGTCTATATTTTTCCTGTCTATGAAATTCACCAAGAAATGTTTTGAGATTAGGGGGATTAAGTAAGAGTCCTCATCTCCATATTTTATTTTTAAACACAGTATCTTCAGATGTGCCTATTATGGGGACTCCAATAATTTCAGTTTTTATTCCAGGAGAATGCTTTCTCTCTGTCCTAATCTATTATTGTATCTGTGAACATAATGTTGAACTTACAGCAAAGAAATTTACACTTTGAAATATTTTCACTAAATTCTTTTCCAATATTTTTTTTAATTTAGTAGGAAATGGTGGTAATATACTCCTGAAAATGGAATGCTGGCTACGCTCAAAAATTACAGGGACACTTCCTGAGTTTAAGAAGTAATATTGTGGGGATTTTACTAGAAGAGAAAGCAAGCATGAAATGTATAAGCTTTCTAATATTCATGATCCAAGCTCTAAGACGATTCAGATTTGAAAATATGTGCAAGACTAATTCTCTTATGTGCATTGATTGAATCAATTGTAACTTAGGCTCACTAACCACAGGCCCTACTTAAATGCTGTGAGAAAGTAGCCTGCAGATGCCTACAGATGCCAAGAGGAAGAAAAAAAACAAGGACTTTGAAACTAGACCATTAATGTTTGAATGCTAGAAGTTGTATTACTTACTATTTGTACGAACTTGAATAAGGTATTTGACATCTCCCAAGCTTTGGTTTTCCCAAATTTGAATGGAGATAATATTTACCTGCAAAGCTTTTGTGAGTAACAGCATTGATGTATGTAAATAAAAAGTTTCCAGGACTTTCCTGGTTGAATCTCAACAGGTGTACCACAAAATATTTTTAAGGTGATTAGTCTGTCATGGAAAGCAAAGTAGATATTATGCAATAATTTCTAGAATTCTGACCTGAAAACATTTTACCTGCAATACATCCTCACCACCACCACAGCCACTGCCTTTTTCTATAACCTCATCCCTTGCTTCTTTCCCTCACCCTTGGCTCCGTCCATGCCAGACCACTGCTACTCTCCAGAAGTAGTGTATTCTTACACAAGAAGCATCTACCTAAAATTGTCTAGTTAAGTATGTTACTAACTAGACATACTAATTGTCTAGTTAAGTATGT